>NC_053024.1:384435780-384626465 GCF_003073215.2 Triticum urartu | reverse complement strand
CTCAAGGAACGCATTAAAATTCAACGGAACAACAGCACGGGCCATGTATCTACAATCAAACATACATAAGCAAGACACTATTAGGTACTAAGTTCATGATAAATTTAAGTCCAATTAATCAAATTACTTAAAGAACTCCCACTTAGATAGACACATCCCTCTAATCCTCTAAGTGATCACGTGATCCAAATCAACTAAACCATAATCGATCATCACGTGAAATGGAGTAGTTTTCAATGGTGAACATCGTTATGTTGATCATATCTACTATATGATTCACGCTCGACCTTTCGGTCTCCGTGTTCCGAGGCCATATCTGCATATGCTAGGCTTGTCAAGTTTAACCCGAGTATTCTGCATGTGCAAAACTGGCTTGCACCCATTGTAGATGGACGTAGAGCTTATCACACCCGATCATCACGTGGTGTCTGGGCACGACGAACTTTGGCAACGGTGCATACTCAGGGAGAACACTTCTTGATAATTTAGTGAGAGATCATCTTATAATGCTACCGTCAATCAAAGCAAGATAAGATGCATAAAAAGATAAACATCACATGCAATCAATATAAGTGATATGATATGGCCATCATCATCTTGTGCTTGTGATCTCCATCTCCGAAGCACCGTCATGATCACCATCGTCACCGGCGTGACACCTTGATCTCCATCGTAGCATCGTTGTCGTCTCGCCAATCTTATACTTCCACGACTATCACTACCGTTTAGTAATAAAGTAAAGCATTACATCGCGATTGCATTGCATACAATAAAGCGACAACCATATGGCTCCTGCCAGTTGCCGATAACTCGGTTACAAAACATGATCATCTCATACAATAAAATTCAGCATCATGTCTTGACCATATCACATCACAACATGCCCTGCAAAAACAAGTTAGACGTCCTCTACTTTGTTGTTGCAAGTTTTACGTGGCTGCTACGGGCTTAAGTAAGAACCAATCTCACCTACGCATCAAAACCACAACGATAGTTTGTCAAATAGACTCCGTTTTAACCTTCGCAAGGACCGGGCGTAGCCATACTTGGTTCAACTAAAGTTGGAGAGACAGTCGCCCGCAAGCCACCTGTGTGCAAAGCACGTCGGGAGAACCGGTCTCGCGTAAGCGTACGCGTAATGTTGGTCCGGGTCGTCTCGTCCAACAATACCACCGAACCAAAGTATGACATGCTGGTAGGCAGTATGACTTGTATCGTCCACAACTCACTTGTGTTCTACTCGTGCATATAACATCAACATAAATAACCTAGGCTCGGATGCCACTGTTGGGTTTCGTAGTAATTTCAAAAAATTTCCTACGCACACGCAAGATCATGTGATGCATAGCAACGAGAGGGGAGAGTGTTGTCTACGTACCCAACGCAGACCGACTGCGGAAGCGATGACACGACGTAGAGGAAGTAGTCGTACGTCTTCACGATCCAACCGATCAAGCACCGAAACTACGGCACCTCCGAGTTCGAGCACACGTTCAGCTCGATGACGATCCCCGGACTCCGATCCAGCAAAGTGTCGGGGAAGAGTTCCGTCAGCACGACGGCGTGGTGACGATCTTGATGTACTACAGCAGCAAGGCTTCGCCTAAACTCCGCTACAGTATTATCGAGGAATATGGTGGCAGGGGGCACCACACACGGCTAAGGAATAGATCACATGGATCAACTTGTGTGTTCTAGGGTGCCTCTACCTCAGTATATAAAGGAGCCAAAGGGGGAGAGGGGCGCCGGCCAGGGAGAGAGGCGCAGGAGGAGTCCTACTCCTTCTGGGAGTAGGACTCCCCCCCAATCCTATTCCAACTAGGATTCCCCAAAGGGGGAAAGAGAGAGAGGGGGGCCGGCCACCTTCTCCTAGTCTAATAGGACTAGGGGAGGGGGAAGTGGCGCAGCCACCTTGGGCTGCCCCTTTCTCCTTTCCACTAAGGCCCATGAAGGCCCATATGGCTCCCGGGGGGTTCCGGTAACCTCCCGGTAACCCGGTAAAATCCCGATTTCACCCGGAACACTTCCGATATCCAAACATAGGCTTCCAATATATCAATCTTTACGTCTCGACCATTTCGAGACTCCTCATCATGTCCGTGATCACATCCGGGACTCCGAACAACCTTCGGTACATCAAAATGCATAAACTCATAATGTAACTGTCATCGTAACCTTAAGCGTGCGGACCCTACGGGTTCGAGAACAATGTAGACATGACCGAGACGCGTCTCCGGTCAATAACCAATAGCGGGACCTGGATGCCCATATTGGCTCCTACATATTCTACGAAGATCTTTATCGGTCAGACCGCATAACAACATACGTTGTTCCCTTTGTCATCGGTATGTTACTTGCCCGAGATTCGATCGTCGGTATCCAATACCTAGTTCAATCTCGTTACCGGCAAGTCTCTTTACTCGTTCCGTAATACATCATCTCACAACTAACATATTAGTTGCAGTGCTTGCAAGGCTTATGTGATGTGCATTACCGAGAGGGCCCAGAGATACCTCTCCGACAATCGGAGTGACAAATCCTAATCTCGAAATATGCTAACCCAACATCTACCTTTGGAGACACCTGTAATGCTCCTTTATAATCATCCAGTTACGTTGTGACGTTTGGTAGCACCCAAAGTGTTCCTCCGGCAAACGGGAGTTGCATAATCTCATAGTCATAGGAACATGTATAAGTCATGAAGAAAAGCAATAGCAACATACTAAACGATCGTGTGCTAAGCTAATGGAATGGGTCATGTCAATCAGATCATTCAACTAATGATGTGACCTCGTTAATCAAATAACAACTCATTGTTCATGGTTAGGAAACATAACCATCTTTGATTAACGAGCTAGTCAAGTAGAGGCATACCAGTGACACTTTGTTTGTCTATGTATTCACACATGTATTATGTTTCCGGTTAATACAATTCTAGCATGAATAATAAACATTTATCATGATTATAAGGAAATAAATAATAACTTTATTATTGCCTCTAGTGGCTTCTTGGGGAGCATTGTGCCTCCACACCGCTCCAACGGAGACGTACTTCCCCTGAAAAGGAAGGAACTTCGGTAACACATCCTCGTCTTCACCGGATCCACTCTTGGTTATCTCTTACCTTTACTTGTGCAAGCTCTTTAGTGTTTGTTCCCTTGCTTGCTTGTGTGCTTGTTGTTTTTGCATCATATAGGTCGTTCACCTAGTTGCACATCTAGACAACCTACTTTGATGCAAAGTTTAATTTGGTAAAGAAAAGCTAAAAATTGGTAGTTGCCTATTCACCCCCCTCTAGTCAACCATATCGATCCTTTCAATTGGTATCAGAGCCTCGTCTCTTTATTAAGGACTTTACCATCCAAAGAGTATGGTTGATACCGTAGACGGAGTGGAGGAACACTCCGGTGTGAATCCTATCTCGTCTACAGGCGATGGGGGAACTTCGGTCTCTCGTGAGGAGTTCAATGTAGCCTTGGAGACATTGAAAACCTCCATGACGACCGAAGTTGAAAACATGTTTACTAAATTTCTTGAGGGGCTTAAACTATCCACCGCACCGTTGAAAGTGGGGGATCCCACCAACAAGGTGTCGGATACTATCCCCGACAAGGGGGAAGCTAGTAGTGAAAAGGCTCCTTCTTCTAGTGGCAAGAATGGCACCGGCATCTTTGCCCATGTGGAACCACCACTTGTGTATGGTGGACCGGTTCCTTCTACTCATTTGAATCATGCCGGTCCTCCTCCTAAGATTGTGAAAAATGAGGATTTTGATTCTTGGGTTTACCGCTTTAAACGTCATTTAAATCATGTGAACACTAACCTTTGGAGAATCATTGAAGAAGGTTTCTACCCACATGATCCAAGCAACTTCACTCCTCGAGAAGCCGCGGACAATCAATTCAATGAGAATGCTCTCTTCATCATTCAAGATGCAATTCCACCCGAAGACCTACCTCATCTTCGTCCCTTCGCCTTGGCCAAAGATGCATGGCATTGTGTCGTGTCTCTCTACCGGGGAAGCGCAAGCATTCAATGCTCCAACTATGAAGTGGTACAAGATGAGGCCGATGAGTTTGCAATGAAGGAAGATGAAGAACCTCGTGAGCTTTATCGGAGAGTCACCAAACTCGCGGTCTCACTACGAGATCACGGGAGCAAGGACACGGATGACAATTGGATCAAGCGCAAATTCCTCAAGGCAATGATGCCCTACCACAAGGCCATGTCCTCCGTCATCCGCCAAAGACCGGACTTCCACACTTTGACCTCAAGCGAGGTGTTGGATGAGTTTGTGGCCATGAACATTTTGGACAAGACCGCCGACAATGCAGTGCTCCGTTCTCAACGGGGAAAGAAGCCTAACCTTGCTTTGAAGGCCAAGCTCACCGTGGAAGAAGAAGAAGAGGAAGAGGAGGAGAGCAACCCCGAAGATACAAAGTATGCATATCATGAACACATGGCACTTGCTTCAAGGCAATTTTGGAGCAAGAAAAACTCGAGGAACAACTTTAGCAAAAACACCTCGAGTGGCACGAGGGGCAAGCAACGTGTAAGGACTTGCTACAATTGCGGCAACGTGAGTCATTTCGTTGTGGAATGCCCGTATGAGAAGAGGGAAGACAATGGTGGCAAACTCATCCGAAAGGACAAGGCCAAGTCGTTCCCCAACAAGAACAACTTCACCAAGAAGACTCCTCCCAAGGCCTTGGTTGTGCAAGAAGAGTACAATGAGGATGATGACGATGATGAAGATGATGAGTCGGTTGCCATGGCCTCCGTCGCCATTGCCACAATGTCATGAGTGTCTCTCTTCGACTCACCTAATGAGAGCATCAACGCCAAGTGCCTCATGGCGAAAGCCACCAACAAGGTAACCTCCAACATCAAAACTACCATCATTAATCATCCTTCCCCATCGGAGAGCATTAATGAAGTTGAGGGAGTTAATGTGGAGGCTAACGAGTTTGAGGCCTTTATGGGCAAACTCAAGGGAAAATCCAAGAAGCACTTTGTTGCTCTCTTGGAACAACTTGGTGAGGCCAATGACATGATCGACGCTCACGAAGACACCATCTCAAAGATGGAAGGGCATAGTCGTGACTATGCTGATGAGATTTCAGATCTTTCCAATGCTCTTTAGGAAGAGCGTGGTCTTCGTTTGGCTCTTGAGGAGTCATACAACGTTGATCATGCTAAGTTATAGAAAGAGTATGATCATGACCTCGTTGTTTCTCATGTGCTAAATTCCGAGAAGGCCAAACTCGGAGTTGATCTTGCTAGACTCAAAGAGGAGTTTGATATACTTGACAAGGCCCACAAGGCCTTGAAGGGTATTCACGCTAGTCTCAAGGAGTCTCATGATCAACTCCAAGTGAAGCTAACTAAGGAGAAAGCAACTTTTCCTCATATGGTTTTAATTGATAATGCAAATGCTACTAACCCGTGTTGTGAGCATATACATCTTGTTGAGGAAAATGCTAAGTTGAAGGAGCAACTTGAGAGAGGCCTTGCGACTTGCATACAAGGCAAGAAGAACCTCAATGATCTCTTGATCAACCAAAAGGGAGGTGTGGCGAAGGAAGGGGTTGGGTACGTCCCCGACTCCAAAAACAAGAAGAAGAATGACAAGACCAAACGACCTCCTTCCCTCATGCAAACCTTTGTGAGGGCGGGAGAAAGTGTCCCCGAGGAGAAGAAGAAGAACAAAGTCAAGAAGGGCAATGTCACCTCACCCAACAAAGTCGGCGATTTTAATCCTTCTTATGTGTTGTGCCGTGCTAGTGATGGGCATGTTTATGCCAAATTTGTTGGTTCTCTTCATGAGCACATTGAATGGTCTATTTGGGTTCCTAAGACCCTTGTTACTAACATCAAAGGACCCATTACAAAATGGGTACCTAAAACCAAGCATTGATCTCTTTTAGGTGTTTGTTTCCGGTGGTGGATCATGGTTGCTCGATAGCGGAGCTACAAATCATATGACCGGAAGCAAGGACTTGGTGGTGGACGTGCACAAGGTTCCATCTATGCCCACCAATGTCGAGTGGGGTGACGCCTCATCTTCTAAGGTATTGGGACTTGGCAAGGTGGTCATCTCTCATGATCTCACGATCGAGAAGGTCATGCTTGTTGAGTCCCTTGCATACAATTTACTTTCCGTTCGTCAACTTGCAATCATGGGCTTTGCCACTTTCTTTGATATCGATACCGTGGCCCTCTTGTGGAGCAAGACTCTTAAAGTAGCCTTTGTTGGGCATGTCGAGAACGGTCTATATGTGATTAACTTTTCGGAGCGACCCACTAAGACCGCGACATGCCTAATGGCTAAAGTTGATGTGGGATGGCTTTGGCATCGCCGTTTAGCCCATGTCAATACGAGATCTTTGCAAAGTCTCCTAAAGGGGGACCATGTCCGTGGACTAACGAATGTTAGTTTTGCTAAAGATCGTGCTTGCAGTGCCTGTATCAAAGGAAAGCTACATGAGAAGGCTCACCCTCCCACGACTATCATTTATTCAAAGAGGCCTTTGGAGCTCCTTCACATGGATCTCTTTGGGCCTCCATCCTTCGATAGTCTTGGAGGTAGAAAGTATTGCTTGGTGATTGTGGATGACTACTCAAGGTACACGTGGGTGTATTTCTTCAAGAGGAAGAGCGAGACCCAACAAACCGTCATTGACTTTGCCAATGAAGCACAACGTCAACACAATGCAAAGATCTTGACAATAAGAAGTGACAACGGCACCGAGTTCAAGAACTACACCTTGGATGAATTTCTTAGTGATGAGGGAATCAAGCATCAATATTCCGCACCATACACCCCTCAACAAAACGGTGTTGCGGAGAGGAAGAACCGGACGTTGATGGATGCGGCAAGGACCATGATGGCGGAGTTCAAGTCTCCGTACAACTTTTGGGCCGAAGCCATCAACATCGCGTGTCATGCATCAAATCGGCTCTACCTCCGCAAGGGTTTGAACAAGACTCCTTATGAGATACTCACCGGTAACAAGCCCAACCTCAAGTACTTCCGGGTATTCGGGTGTAAGTGTTTCATTCTCAAGAAAGGTGTTCGGTTGTCTAAATTTGAGGCTAGAGCTTATGAGGGCATATTTGTTGGTTATGCTACAAACTCTCATGCTTACCGTGTCCTCAATAAATCCACGGGACTTATTGAGGAGACGTGTAACGTGGAGTTTGATGAGAATAACGGCTCCCAAGTGGAGCAAAGTGGCACTTGTGATGTAGGTGATGAAATTCCTCCTCAAGCCATAAGAAGAATGGGTGTTGGTTTCATCCTACCCATTGAGGAACCCCTTGTGGCCGAAGGAGAAGGACAATGCTCCACTCAAGTGGAGCCATCACCAACCCAAGGCCCACACGCTTCCGAAGAACAAAGTGAAGGCCCTCAACCTCATGAACAAGACCTAGGGCAAGATCATACTCAAGACGGTGTTGACACACCAAGTGATGCCCAAGGTCAAGTTCTCTCCCCCGAGCAAGTTCAAGACCAAGAACAAGTTCATGACGACGCTCAAGATGATCAAGTAACCGCTCCTCAACTCACCAACGAGGAGGAATTAGAGCGTCGTGCCGCCAAAGTTGCTTCCAAACTCTCCACCAAGGATCATCTCATGACGAACGTGCTTGGAAGCTTAAGAAAGGGGGTAAGCACTCGTAGACAATTAGCAAATTATTGTGAGCATCACGCGTTTGTCTCTTGTGTGGAACCTCACAAGGTCTATGAGGCGCTCGAAGATCCGGATTGGCTCAATGCCATGCATGAAGAACTCAACAACTTCGAGCGCAACAAAGTGTGGAGATTGGTGCCAAGGCCAACGGGGAACCACAATGTCATTGGAACCAAGTGGATATTCAAGAACAAGCAAGATGCCCATGGGATTATCATTCGCAACAAGGCTCGTTTGGTGGCACAAGGCTACTCCCAAGTCGAGGGTATCGACTACGGTGAAACCTTTGCTCCCGTTGCTCGTCTTGAATCCATTCGCATGTTGATTGCATATGCTTCTCATCATAACTTTAAGTTACATCAAATGGATGTGAAGAGTGCTTTTCTTAATGGTCCCATTAATGAATTGGTGTACATCAAGCAACCCCCCGGGTTCGAGGATCCCTACTTTCTCGATCATGTGTATCAACTCGATAAGGCACTCTATGGCCTTAAACAAGCCCCACGTGCGTGGTATGACCACCTTACCGAGTTGTTACAAGACCGTGGGTTTGAAGTTGGGATAATCGACCCCACTCTTTTTACTAAGAAGGTCAAAGGGGAGTTGTTTGTGTGCCAATTATATGTTGATGATATCATCTTTGGTTCTCCTAACAAAGCTTTCAATGAGGAATTTGCCGCTCTCATGACCTCAAAGTTCGAGATGTCCTCCATGGGGGAGTTGAAGTTCTTTCTAGGGTTTGAAGTGAAGCAAAGAAGAGAAGGAACCTTCATCAATCAATCCAAATACACTCAAGACATGCTCAAGAGATTCAAGCTAAGTGACGTCAAGCCGGCTTCCACCCCAATGCTCACCAAGTGCCAACTTGATCTAGATCCCAATGGTAAAGTGGTCGATCAAAAGGTATACCGTTCCATGATTGGATCCTTGCTTTACCTTTGTGCATCTAGACCGGACATCATGTTGAGTGTGGGAATTTGTGCACGGTTTCAAGACGCACCTAAGGAAAGTCACTATGTGGCCGTCAAACGAATCTTTCGATATTTGGCTCATACCCCAAACTTTGGCTTATGGTACCCAAGAGGATCAAACTTCAAGCTTGTAGGGTACTCGGATTCCGATTGGGCGGGAGACAAAGTGGATAGGAAGTCCACTTCCGGAGGATGCCAATTCCTTGGTTGCTCGTTGGTAAGTTGGTCTTCCAAAAAGCAAAGTTGTGTGTCTCTCTCGTCCACTGAAGCGGAGTATGTTGCGGCCGGTAGTTGTTGTGCACAACTCTTATGGATGAGGCAAACTTTAAAGGATTACGGTGTCACTTGTGACAAACTGCCTCTTTGGTGTGACAATGAAAGTGCCATCAAGATTTCTCTCAACCCGGTGCAACACTTCAAGACGAAGCATATTGAGATTCGGTATCACTTCATCCGGGATCACATTAGGCGAGGAGAGATCGAGCTCAACTATGTCAACACTCGTGACAACCTTGCAGATATTTTCACGAAGCCCTTGGATGAAGCAAGATTTCGCGTGTTAAGGCATGAGCTAAATATCATTGATTCGAGCAATGTTGCTTGAACCCGTGCACACCCTACCACGCTCAATTTGTTGTCTAGTTTAGGTGTAGGCATGGACATAGGGGGAGTGTTGTTCTCTCAATGAACTCTCCCTCCCCCCAGTATGCATAAATTGATCAAGTCTTTCACTTTAGCCATTGTTGATGGCACGTGTGCTTAAAAGACGAGTTTTGGTCATGGGCCCAAGGTTAAAATCTTCGCGGCGCCATACCTCTTGACTCAAACATAGGTGGCTTCGGCCACCGCCCTCTCTTGAAGAGAGGTTTCTTGGCCTCTTGCAGGTGTGTTCTTTTGCTTTTCGTTGCGGGTTTTCTGGTTTTTTTTTGAGCTAAGCCATGTAGTCTAGTTGCCGCGGTGTGCTGGGCGGTACTGCCGCTGCTGGCGAGCGGTACTACCGCTGATAAGCGGTACTACTGCTGGTGATGGACGGTACTACCGTGGTAAGTGGTACTACCGCCACACTAGTGCTGTACTACCGCTTATGAGCGGCACTACCGCTACCCAGCGCGGTACTACCGCTGCAGGGCGGGGCCAGAGGTTTTTATTGGGGCAGGGGGAGGTTTTCTTCTCCCCCATACCCATTCGCTCGCCCCCTCGTGCCTCTCCCTCTCTCCAGCACCGTTCCTCCGCGGAAGGGCTCCAGTGGATCTCCTCCTCCGGGGCGTTCCTCTCCATTTCCTTCGGTGGAGTCAATCCCCACATCATCCTCTTGCCATGGATGCCGGTATTGCCCCCGTTCCTTCTCTCTTTTGGTCTTGCTTTTAGATCTTGTGCTTAGGGGCAATGGTGGTTGCATCTCTAGATTTTTGGCTAAATCTAGGCTTGAGTTGGTTGGAGAAGGCAACTAGATCATCTAGATTGATGTTTGGTAGGATTATTTTTGAATTTGGTAGGCCGGTAGTGCCGGATTTGTCCACGGTAGTAGGAAACCACTGTTTCACCGCCTCGTGCTATGAAACTGTTGTTTATCCGCCTCAAGCCGTACTACCGCTCCCTTTGGAGCGGTACTACCGCTTGACCTAGAGCGGTACTACCGCTCCCTTTGGGGCGGTACTACCGCTTGGGGCGGTACTACCGCGGTCAGGTCACGGTACTACCGCTGCATGCCAATTTCCATCATTCTCCTGGCTTCCCTTGATCTTTTTGTTGTGTTTTTTGGCTTATGCTCGTTTCTTCTAGTTGTTTTGCGTCTTGTTGTGTTTGGCTCCAGGTGATGACATTTCCGAGCAGCAAGGTCGCCGTATCAACCCCGGGCGTGCCACCTCCAAACGCTACCGGACCTCAGAGCCTGCCGGTGGTTCCTCGAGCACCCAACCGCCTCCAGCAAGTGCTTCTGCAAGTGTTTCTCCACCTCCTCAGCAATCGAAGCGAGCCGCCAACAAGCCAAAAGGGAAGGCTGTGACTGAGATGAACAGCAAGGAGTTTTGGGAGAAGCGTCGCCGCAACCCCTATACGGTGGACCAAGAACCCACTTTGGTCAACCGTCCGTTCAGGAACCGTTTTCAGTTTGCCATCTACTTTGATGTGATCAAGGCCAAGAAGAATCTCTATGTTGATGTTCGCTCCATTGACACCGATGCTATGGAGAAGGATCCAGAGTACTTTGGAGAAGCCTTTCAGATGTGCACTCAGCCGAACATTCTCAGGATCATGCAGTTCAACAAGGATTTCGATGCGGATTTGTTGGCTCAATTCTATGCCACCGTCCATCTTGGAACAGATAGCGACAGGACTCTGACTTGGATGACCAATGGCAAGCGGCTTTCTGTCAAGTGGCGGGCGTTCATGGAGTTACTTGATGTGGTGGATAACGGGCTTGAGACTCCTGTCGGTTTCCGTCCTCACCGCCATGTCACTTCCACCCACAAGCAAGCCCTTTGGCCCTACTGCACTGTGAAGGTTCACCCTGTCACTGAGAAGAAGACCTACGAGCTGTGTCCGTATCTGGACATTCTTCATCGCATATTCCGTGAGACTCTCTTCCCTCGCATTGGGAATCTGGATCAGGTTCACTCCTACCTCGTGGACATGCTCCTTTTCTGTCAGCATGAGAAGGAAGCAAACACTGGAGAGAGCCTGGATATCTCTCATGTCATGTGGTCTGAACTTGTATCTGCCGTGTCTGAGCGCAAGTGTCCTATCTATGGTCCCTTCATCATGAGGCTCATTGAGAGGGCCTGGGCACAGAATTATCCCAGAGTGCTGCTAGAAACTGGAGAGTTGGTGTCCCATGAGATCAAGCGTCTAAGGAAGAAGGACAACTGGTCAGCACCTCACACAGGGGGTCCTTCTGCTACTGCTGCCATGGGGGGCCCGTCTGCTGCTGCTGCCATGGGAACTGAGGGTGAGGCTGCTCCTGATGCCCACGATGAGGACGTTAGCCACTCCAGTGCTGAACCGTCTTGGGCCCAGAAGCTCAAGCGCAAGATGAAGAAGCTCTTCTTCATGGAGTCCCATGGTCAGTACATGACTCATGTGGCGGAGAAGAATGCCAGGACGTGCCACAAGGAGATCATGCGTCAGTTGGGAGCCACAGTTGTCAATGGGTCTGAGGGACAGATCACTGAAGAGGAGGACTGGATTCATCAGAACTGTCACTGGACCGACTCCGATGCCGAGCACTTTTCAACCCACGATGAAGATGCAGAGATGTGATGTTCAGGACCTTCCTCGCCCATCACCTGGAGTCGTAGTGTCCCTCTCTGCCCTTTTTGGTGTCTTGATGCCAAAGGGGGAGAGAGTTTAGGGATTTGTGTTTGCGAGTGTGTTTTTGTGTCGTTCGTTTGCTTTCTCGTTGTTGGTTTTGTTTGGTTTTGTGCTTGTGAGACCTAAGTTCCAGACATATGGTGTAAGACATATGCTACCTTTGTTATCTTTCTATGTGTTATGCACCTCGGTATCTTATAGCTTGCATGCTTATCCTATCATATATGTTGTTCTCATATATCTTGCTTAGGTTGTTGGTCTCTAAAATATAGGGGAGCCGTGATCCTAGTATGTGTGCCGTGCAGTCCAAAGCACTTATCTAGTGTGCACAACATCTAGGGGGAGCCTGTCTATTTTTTAGAGGCATGGGTTCTCTTGCATTCTATGTCATTACTCTTTTCTATGCAAATCCCGTATTGTCATCAATCCACCAAAAAGGGGGAGATTGTAAGGGCATATTTATCCCTAAGGTGTTTTGGTGATTGATGACAATGCATTTGCGGACTAATCGGGTGCTTTGAGTTCTTTCAGATATTCATCCTTCGGCACGAAATGATTATTTCCCTTCGGTGCTCTACTCAAGATGGTGTAGCTTCTTTCGTGACTTTGTTGGTGGACTAAGTTTCGTAGTAGTCACCGTTCTATCAAGAGGGATCTGCTTCGGTATGGTTTGGGTGGAATCAACACGTACACGTCCTTCTCATACCCATCGTTTCTTTCCGCCTCACTGGAGCTTCTCTTTTCTTCCCTGTGTGTCTTTTTCTGGACCCAGCGGTAGTACCGCAGGCCACAGCGGTAGTACCGCTGAGGCTCACTAAGCGGCAGTACCGCTCCTCGGAGCGGTAGTACCGCTTGATGGCCTCAGCTGCAGTACCACTGTAGCTCCGTGCTCCTACCGCCTCGACCCCAGTGCGCTCTTTCTCGTGTCTGGGCCTTACGGCACTAGCTGCAGTACTGCGGTAGTACCGCTCCTCGGAGCGGTAGTACCGCTTGATGGCCTCAGCCGCAGTACCGCTGCGGCTCCGTGCTCCTACCGCCTCGACTCGGTTGGGCATTTTCTCGTGTCGGGTTTTACGGTACTAGCTGCGGTAGTAGTGGCGGTAGTGCTGCTTGCGAGCGGTAGTACCGCCCTACCTCCGCGATAGTACCGCTCTGGGTCCCAGCCCCAGCCCCTTCTCCTCTAGCACGGCAGTACCGCTGAGGGGGAGCGATAGTACCGCTTATGAGCGGTAGTACCGCCCTGCCCCCGCGGTAGTACCGCTCTCTGCGGGGCTGAGTGGGGGGTAATGGTTGGTTTGTTCCCCCCACTATAAAAGGGTGTCTTCTTCCCCCCTTTTGATCTACCTCTTCCACCATTAAAGCTCCATTATTGCTCCAAGCTCCATTTTCGCCCGATCTCACTCCCTAGCCAACCAAACTTGTTGATTTGCTCGGGAGTGGTTGAGAAGGCCCCGATCTACACTTCCACCGAGAGATTTTTGATTCACCCACTCATCCTTAGCGGATCTTGTTACTCTTGGGTGTTTGAGCACCCTAGACGGTTGAGGTCACCTCGGAGCCATATTCCATTGTGGTGAAGCTTCGTGGTCTTGTTGGGAGCCTTCGATTAAGTTGTGGAGTTTGCCCCAACCTTGTTTGTAAAGGTTCAGTCGCCGCCTTCAAGGGCACCAATAGTGGAATCACGGCATCTCGTATTGTGTGAGGGCGTGAGGAGAATACGGTGGCCCTAGTGGCTTCTTGGGGAGCATTGTGCCTCCACACCGCTCCAACGGAGACGTACTTCCCCTGAAAAGGAAGGAACTTCAGTAACACATCCTCGTCTTCACCGGATCCACTCTTGGTTATCTCTTACCTTTACTTGTGCAAGCTCTTTAGTGTTTGTTCCCTTGCTTGCTTGTGTGCTTGTTGTTGTTGCATCATATAGGTTGTTCACCTAGTTGCACATCTAGACAACCTACTTTGATGCAAAGTTTAATTTGGTAAAGAAAAGCTAAAAATTGGTAGTTGCCTATTCACCCTCCTCTAGTCAACCATATCGATCCTTTCAGTTGGGTTTTGTATTCATTTTGCATTTTGTTCATGTCATGCATTTCATATCATGTCATCATGTGCATCGCATTTGCATACGTGTTCGTCTCATGCGCCCAAACCTTTTCCCCGTTGTCCGTTTCGCAATCCGACACTCCCACATGCACCCCCGCACCCCCCTTGTCTCTTTTCGTGAGCGGGTGTTAAACGTTTTCGGAATGGACCGAGATTTGCCAAGTGGCCTTGGTACACCACCGGTAGACCGCCTGTCCAATTTCGTTCCATTTGGAGGCCGTTTGATGCTCCAACGGTTAACCGGGTAACCGCAAAAGTCTCTTTCGTGTTGCAGCCCAACACCCCTCCAAAACAGCCCAATAACCCATCTAAAACATCTCCATGTTCTCCGCCGTCGGATCACGATCGTGTGGGCGAAAACCGCACCTCATTTGGACACTCCAAACTCCCTCTACCTATAAATATGTGCCTCCCCACGAAAAATTCACAGATGAAACCCTAGCCATCTTCCTCCTCCGCCGCCGGACACGTCCTCCCGGACCGGACGCGTCCGCTGCCGCGCCCGCAACCAACCATGCATCGCCACGTGTCGCCGCCACCGAATCCCACCGTGCACCGCCGCCGGGCCCGCCGAAGCCCAGATCCGCCCCCCCGGCCCGGTCGCCGCGTCGCCGCCTCCCGCGGGCGTTCCGCTGCCCCGCACCCGTTCCGGCCGCCGCCCGAACGCCGCCATCGCTCCGCTGGTCGCTGCTTTCCTCCGACGCCGGTCGCCGCCGTCCACGCCTACCGCCGTCGACCCCACTCCTTGTCGCCGGCCTCCTCCTCCCCAAGCTCCGGCCCCGCTCTGTCAAGCTCCGGCCGCCGCACAAGCCCTCTCCAGCAAGGATCCGGCCAGATCTGCCTCGCCTCATTTTCCGCTCTGGGTCAACCCTAGATCCGGAGGTGATTTTGCACTAAGTCCCGAAACCTCCCAAATATTTTTATGCCTACTTTGACATGCCATATCTCGGTGACCGTGGCTCCAAATCATGCATATGATATGCCAAAATGTTCGTCTCGATGAGCTCTTCATGTTAGCAGCATTTCCATGCATGTTACTATTCTTTATGATGCCATTTTCATTGATGCAAGTGTGCTATAAAATGTTAACTGCTGGTACTTATTAGATCATGGTGATTTGTCATTTTTGTTGCATTTGATGTGTGCATCATATGAGCATGAGGTCTACAGGTGTTTTAAACTACATCATGCCATATTTACAGAGGTGCAAGTCTTGTCTTTTTTGTGATCTATGTGGTGACTAGCACAAGCATGCAAACTAGGCTCTGTGATGTTGCTGCTTTCAAGGACTTAGGATTTTGCTAAGTCTTTTTCCTGTTGTTGTTTTGATGCCATGTAAACTTGATGCTACATAGTGATCCATGCTTACTTTGGGATACTTCAGTAAGGATGTTTTGAACATGTGGTTATGCTCTATCCATTCATGCCCCTGGTTGAAATTATGGAATGCTCTAGCATGTCTTTTTCTTCCTCTACCTTTGCTATAAAATGTTCCAGGCAGAATGTTAACATGTTAATCAAAATTGCCAGGGTTGTTTCTAGTGATCCATGCATCCTATGAACTTGCTCTTGCCATGGTTAGCTTCATGAACATGTCATCTTGCTGTTGGTATACTTGTTTTGTCATGCAATGCTTTATGGTGAGTGGCATGAGCTCGCAAAGTTGCTATCATAATTCTGTTTATGCCATGCTCTGTTTTTCTGCTAAGTCTGAAACTGTTAATAAAACTTGCTATGTTTACATGGGTGCCTGATACGTCTCCAACGTATCTATAATTTTTGATTGCTCCATGCTATATTATCTACTGTTTTGGACATTATTGGGCTTTATTATCCACTTTTATATTATTTTTGGGACTAACCTATTAACCGGAGGCCCAGCCCAGAATTGCTGTTTTTTGCCTGTTTTAGGGTTTCGAAGAAAAGGAATATCAAACGGAGTCCAAACGGAATGAAACCTTCGGGAACGTGATTTTCTCATCGAATACAACTCACGAGACTTGGACCCTACGTCAAGCCAATTAACAGGAGGCCACGAGGTAGGGGGCACGCCTGCCCCCCCCCCCCAGGCGCGCCCTCCACCCTCGTGGGCCCCCTGTTGCTCCACCGACGTACTTCTTCCTCCTATATATACCCACGTACCCCCAAACGATCAGAAACGGAGCCAAAACCCTAATTCCACCGCCGTAACTTTCTGTATCCACGAGACCCCATCTTGGGGCCTGTTCCGGAGCTCCGCCGGAGGGGGCATCGGTCACGGAGGGCTTCTACATCAACACCATAGCCTCTCCGATGAAGTGTGAGTAGTTTACCTCAGACCTACGAGTCCATAGTTAGTAGCTAGATGGCTTCTTATCTCTTTTTGGATCTCAATACAATGTTCTCCCCCTCTCTTGTCGAGATCTATTCGATGTAATCTTCTTTTTGCGGTGTGTTTGTTGAGACCGATGAATTGTGGGTTTATGATCAAGTCTATCTATGAATAATATTTGAATCTTCTCTTAATTCTTTTATGTATGATTGGTTATCTTTGCAAGTCTCTTCGAATTATCAGTTTGGTTTGGCCTACTAGATTGATCTTTCTTGCAATGGGAGAAGTGCTTAGCTTTGGGTTCAATCTTGCGGTGTCCTTTCCTAGTGACAGTAGGGGCAGCAAGGCACGCATTGTATTGTTGCCACCGAGGATAACAAGATGGAGTTTTCTTCATATTGCATGAGTCTATCCCTCTACATCATGTCATCTTGCTTAAGGCGTTACTCTATTTTTAACTTAATATTCTAGATGCATGCTGGATAGCGGTCGATGAGTGGAGTAATAGTAGTAGGTGCAGGCAGGAGTCGATCTACTTGTCTCGGACGTGATGCCTATATACATGATCATACCTAGATATTCTCATAACTATGCTGAATTCTGTCAATTGCTCAACAGTAATTTGTTCACCCACCGTAAAATACTTATGCTCTTGAGAGAAGCCACTAGTGAAACCTATGGCCCCCGGGTTTATCTTTATCATATCAATCTCCTACTACTTAGTTATTTACTTTGCTATTTACTTTGCCTTTATTTTACTTTGCATCTTTATCATAAAAATACCAAAAATATTATCTTATCATATCTATCAGATCTCACTCTCGTAAGTGGCCCTATAGGGATTGACAACCCCTATTTGTGTTGGTTGCAAGGATTTATTTGTTTTGTGCAGGTACGAGGGACTAGCGTAGCCTCCTACTAGATTGATACCTTGGTTCTCAAAAACTGAGGGAAATACTTACGCTACTTTGCTGCATCATCCCTTCCTCTTCGGGGAAAACCAACGCAGTGCTAAAAGAGGTAGCAAGAAGGATTTCTGGCGCCGTTGCCGGGGAGGTCTACGCAAAAGTCAATATACCAAGTACCCATCACATTCCCTTATCTCCCGCATTACATTATTTGCCATTTTCCTTTCGTTTTCCTCTCCCCCACTTCACCCTTGCCATTTTATTCGCCCTTCTTCTGTTCGTCTTTCCATTTGCTTTGATGTCTTACTTGGCTCGTTTGCTAATTTGGCTGGAATAATTGTTTATTTATTACTAAACAGAGAACCTAAGATCTATGGATCCTCATCCGCTTGCTAATCTTTTTAAGAGATCCAATTATAATGAACCAATTGCTAGTGAGTTTTGTGCACTAGATTATCTTTATGAAGTTTTGCTTGAAATTCGTGAATCTGAAAATTGTGATAAAGTACCTTATGGGGTGATTCCCGATGGATCTTTGAATAAAAAGCATGATTGGAATGATTATAGTATAAATTCTATTGATATAAATTGTGCTAATAATATGCAAAACCCTAAGCTTGGGGATGCTAGTTTTGCTATGACCTCTACTTGTTGCAATGATCATGATTGGGGTGATTCTTCTTGTGATCTTGAAAATTTATTTAAGCCCCATGATGAATATGAGATTGATAATAGTGTTTGCAATATTATTGAAAGTGGGTTTGGAAGAGTGTCAACTTTAGATCCCACATATTTGGATAATGTTCAATCTTATGAATTTTTTGATAAAAGTGGGTTTGAAGAGGTCATGACTTTAGATAATGTTAATCCCACTATTTTGGAAGAATGTCAACTTTGCATGCATGTGGATCGTGTTGAAAATATTTTATGTGATAGCTATATTGTTGAATTTGATTATGATCCTACATGCAATTATTATGAGAGAGGAAAATATGGTGGTAGAAATTTTCTTATTACTAAATTACCTCTCGTTATGTTGAGATTACTATTGTTTCTTTCCGCTTCCTTGCATATGCTAGTTCTTGCTTGCCTTGATAATTTGTTTGCCTATAAGATGCCTATGCATAGGAAGTATGTTAGACTTATATGTTTTTGTCACGTGTTTTATGATGCTCTCTTTGTGCTTCAATTCTTGTCTTTCATGTGAGCATCATTGAAATAGTATGCCTAGCTATAAGGCTTTAAAGAAAAGTGCTTGTTGGGAGACAACCCAATATTTATCCTTGCTGTTATTCAATAATAAATTATCTAGAATCTGTTTTGGTTGTGTTTTTTTGTGTTTAGTTTGTTTTTGTGCCAAGTAGAACCTTTGGGAAGACTTGGGGAAAGTCTTGTTGAACTTGCTGTAAAAAACAGAAACTTTAGCACTCACGAGAACTACTGTCATTTTTATTTGGAAAGTGCTATTTAGTTAATTATTTTTGCAGATGATTAATAGATAAATTCCTCACGTCCAGCAGTTTATTTTAGAATTTTTGGGGTTCCAGATCTTGCGCTAGCTACAGATTACTACAGACTGCCCTATTTTTGACAGATTCTGTTTTTCGTGTGTTGTTTGCTTATTTTGATGAATCTATGGCTAGTAAATTAGTTTATAAACCATAGAGAAGTTGGAATACAGTAGGTATAACACCCATATAAATAAAAGAATGAGTTCATTACAGTACCTTGAAGTGGTCTTTTGTTTTCTTTCTCTAATGGAGCTCACGAGATTTTCTACTTTAAGTTTTGTGTTGTGAAGTTTTCAAGTTTTGGGTAAAGATTTGATGGATTATGGAACAAGGAGTGGCAAGAGCCTAAGCTTTGGGATGCCCATGGCACCCCCAAGATAATCTAAGCCAAGGCTTGGGGATGCCCCGGAAGGCATCCCCTCTTTTGTCTACTTCTATCGGTAACTTTACTTGGAGCTATATTTTTATTCGCCACATGATATGTGTTTTGCTTGGAGCGTCTTGTATTATTTGAGTCTTTGTTTGTTAGTTTACCACAATCATCCTTGCTATACACACCTTTTGAGAGAGCCATACATGATTTGAAATTTGTTAGAATACTCCATGTGCCTCGCTTATATCTTTTGAGTTATTTAATTTTGCTCTAGTGCTTCACTTATATCTTTTAGAGCATGATGGTGGATTTGTTTTATAGAAACTATTGATCTCTCATGCTTCACTTAGACTATTTTGAGAGTCTTAATAGCATGGTAATTTGCTTAAAGTCCTAATATGCTTGGTATGCAAGATTAATAATTAAACTTTCTTATGAGTGTGTTGAATACTAAGAGAAGTTTGATGCTTGATGATTGTTTTAAGATATGGAGGTAATAATATCAAAGTCGTGCTAGTTGAGTAGTTGTGAAATTGAGAAATTGAGAAGTACTTGTGTTAAGGTTTGCAAGTCACGTAGCATGCACGTATGGTAAACGTTATGCAACAAATTTGAAACATGAGGTGTTATTTGATTGTCTTCCTTATGAGTGGCGGTCGGGGACGAGCGATGGTCTTTTCCTACCAATCTATCCCCCTAGGAGCATGCGCATAGTACCGAGGTTTTTGATGACTTGTAGATTTTTTCAACAAGTATGTGAGTTCTTTATGACTAATGTTGAGTCCATGGATTATACGCACTCTCACCCTTCCATCCTTGCTAGCCTCTTCGGTACCGGGCATTGCCCTTTCTCACATTGAGAGTTGGTGCAAACTTCGCCGGTGCATCCAAACCCCGTGATATGATACGCTCTTTCACACATAAACCTCCTTATATCTTCCTCAAAACAGCCACCATACCTACCTATTATGGCATTTCCATAGCCATTCCAAGATATATTGCCATGCAACTTTCCATCATTCTGTTCATCATGACACATTCATCATTGTCATATTGCTTAGCATGGTCATGTAGTTGGCATAGTATTTGTGGCAAAGCCACTATTCATAATTCTTTCATACATGTCACTCTTGGTCCATTGCATATCCCGGTACACCGCCGGAGGCATTCATATAGAGTCATCTTTGTTCTAGTATCGAGTTGTAATCATTAAGTTGTAAATAAATAGAAGTGTGATGATCATCATTTTCTAGAGCATTGTCCCAAGCGAGGAATATATATATATATATATAAAGGCCATAAAAAAGCGAAGGCCCAAAAAAAGAGAAAGGCCACAAAAAAAGAAAAGGCCCAAAATAAAAAAATGAGAGAAAAAGAGAGAAGGGACAATGTTACTATCCTTTGCCACACTTGTGCTTCAAAGTAGCACCATGATTTTCATAGTAGAGAGTCACTCATGTTATTACTTTCATATACTAGTGGGAATTTTTCATTATAGAACTTGATGCGGAGCATCCCATGATCATCCCCATGGACCTACCATCGTCGCATCAAGAGCCAAGAGGACCCATGACACGAGCACGAGCCAGAGCTCTCGAGAACGAGGTGACTTCTTTCCTTAGTGATATCACATATGATCCACTCGAGACATGGTTACTACCTAAGTCTGATATGCTATGCATGATCAGGTGTCAAGAGGAGCCTCCCGAAGATGCATGTGAAGACGGACAAGTCGCCAAGTCCACGGATGAAGAGAACCAACGGAAACGGGCAAGTTTTCCTTCCAGACCCCGGACATCCGGCCAAAGACCCCCGACATCCAGCCCCTGGAGATGCCACCACAGCAGCCGCAACCCAGCCAGAAAAGTTACAGGGCCCGGACATCTGGCCCCGCGCCCCGGACATCCGGCATCCCCCGAAGCCCCGGAAATCTGGCCCTCTGCCCGGAAATCCGGCCTCGTCTATCCAAAGACCACATAAGTTTTCACCGCCAGCCCGGACATCCGCCCCCCAGCCCGGACATCCGGCCACTCCAGAAGCCCCGGACATCCAGCCCGACGCCCGGACATCCGGCCTCGCCTGTCTGTGAACAGTGAAGGGCCGAAGCCCATGTACCCTCTCGCCCCCTAGACTATATATACTTCATCCCCTTCCTCTTTCTAGGGTTAGTGTTGGTTTAGCTCATATGTGAGATAGAGCTTCGCTCATCCATACAGATCTCCTCCTCGAGAGAGACTGTGGCCCCTCTTTGGAGAAGATCAACTTGGATTCAAGACCCCCTCTTGGGTGGCCCCCATCAAGACCTCCTTCTAGGAGAATAACCGGTTA
The DNA here is from genome assembly GCF_003073215.2 of Triticum urartu. Taxonomy (NCBI): domain Eukaryota; kingdom Viridiplantae; phylum Streptophyta; class Magnoliopsida; order Poales; family Poaceae; genus Triticum; species Triticum urartu. Next base: position 384,604,957 of record NC_053024.1, on the reverse strand, counting down.
CTTTGTATCGTCCTTTGTTGACCTTGGATCATCGTGTATCTCTTTGTGTTATTGGATCTAGCGCATGTGTAATCGAATCTTGTTGGTTTGAGTGTTTCTCTCGTGTTTTCCCTCGTGAATCCCCTCGTGTTCTTCGTGTTTCTCTTTGGGATCCGCTCCTTTTGTGAAAGATCAGCCATCTAGGGTTTCACCCTACATCATCTTGGTATTATGAGCCACGTTGATCACGATTTTGGAGCCCCCTCTTTGTGTTTTCTAGCTTGATTTTGTTGTTTTTCGTCCTAATCCGAAAATTGCCCCACAAAAATAGCCCCAATTTTTTTTGTGATTTGTTGGTGTGATGAAGTTTTGTTGGATTTGATCCGCGAATTTCGTGTGTTGCAGGTAGATCTAACATTCCCCCACCTTTTTCCCCAAATTCCATCCACAGGATCTTACGAACTTTGCCCCGGATTTGACCTCTCCATGCGGTGTTCTTCGAATTCGTCCACGGATCCAGCGCCCGGACATCCGGCCCGACCGGCCCAGACATCCGGCACCCCGGACATCCGGCCATCACCCCCGGACATCCGGCCCCTGGCAGCAAAACAACTCATCCACCATACGTTTCCCGCCTAACTCTCACCAAATTTTGTTCCGGTGCCCACATACATTTCCGCATACCTCCACCACTTCCGCATAGCACCACCCTAGCCTTTCCCGCTACCAACTCCGACAATTTTGCCAAATTTTTCTTTAAGAATTTGAGTTGTGGTTTCCGTGTCCTTTTGTGTTTTGGCTATCTAGGTACGGTTCGGCATCAACATCACCACCGCTCATCTTTGCCAAGGACTACTACGAATGGCTACATTACCTTGGATATCAACTTGGTATCGTAATATCATCATACTCTTTTGCAATCGCATTTATAACCACATGGCCTTACTTTTGCGTCACTTACCCATCGAGACTAGCCCTTGAGTATTGCCAGCAACGTGACTTGTGCACATTAGTGTTCATACTTCCCATAGCATACATACCATCATCGTGTTGCATCTCTTGGTATCATCACTTGGTCACAAAGTTGTTGTCACATACACAATTGCTATCTTGCTTCGTGAAACATTGCATGAGAAAAGAGCTCAAACATCAAAGAGCCAAACAAGCTTTTAAGCAAAAGAGGAAAGGCAAGCAAAGAGCAAGAACCATAGCATAATACAACATTAAGATTGTCATACTCGATCATCTTGGATCAATGCATAGGAACATCATACATATAACATACTTGGGATAGAAGTCGTTGCATTTTTGCTTAGTAGGTTGTGCACAAGTTCGTATCCGCCTATTGTGCAATCGTGCTAGCGTCTCTCTAGTTTTGTGAAACAAGAGCATCTTGGTGAATTCCACATTTTGGCTCATCCTTGGTTGCATAACCCCATCTTATCTATTTGCGTGTGTGTTTCCGTGTACCATATCTTGCTATTGGTCTACTTGTTGCATTTGAAAATTCGTGAATCTTTTCCAACATTATTGAGTCTCACTTACAATTGCATCAAATTTTGTGCCACCATCCTAACCGAGCTCCACCATAAGCTTTTACTTGTGTAGGTGTGAGAACCGACAAGAATTGGTACCAATTGTGCTATTTCCTTGTTACATATTGGAGTCATCTTTGATCCATTGTCAACATCGGTCAAGGTACATTTGATATTGGTTCTTCCCTTTCTTCCACTCACACTTGTCTTGGAATGATGGATATGCCAAGTACTTCTACCAACCCGCTCTTCATGGAGCAAGACGACGACATGAACTCCTTCGTCACCAAGAGTCACCTCTTTGGTGCACAACGTGCTTTGCATCAAGAGCAACAAGCTATGAGTGAACGCATCGACAACCTTGCCACCGACTTGCGACTTTCCGAGCAACGTACAAGGGACTACTTCGACCACAAGCTCGGCAATCACAAGCAAGAGAATGACGCAAGGATGGACGAGATTCGTGCTTTGTTGCTCAACCGCTCTTCTTCCACTTCAAGAAGGAGCCGTTCAAGTCACCATTCCAACTTCACCCTCTCCGGCTCAAGTACACCGACATCGAACACTCTTCGTCGAGCCGCGCGCAATGAGCGTCAAGCAAACCTCAATCCACTTCGAGACACCGACTCACAAGAACATCGATGACGTCAAGCCGAAGAAGCCTTTGCGCTAGCTCGAGAACGGCAACGCCAACGTCAATAAGAACAAGAGGAGCGAGCGCGACAACATCAAGATGCACAAGACGCCGAGGCGGAACACCAAGAACAACAACTACATGAAGCTCTAGAACTTGAAGTGCAACGTGCCCTTCATGAATCAAGTCGTGTTGTAGCCGATCGAGGCCGACAAGCTCGACTACATCAAGAAGCACTTTGCGATGAAGCTCAAGAAAGAATTTACCAAATACATGTGCATCGACAAGCTCCTCGTAAAGATAGACAAGCTCCTCGTCAAGATAGACAAGCTCCCCCTCAAGCGAGACAAGAACATCAAGTCCATCGACAGCAAGAAGACAATGGACCCAATCCTCGCCAAGAGCAACATGAGGAAGACATCCAACTTCGCTAAGAGCACGATAACAATGTCAATCCTCAACGACATGGGCGTCCCCATCCCCAACCCCAGCACAATGAAGAGCAACGTTATGGCAAGCTAAAGTTCACCATGCCCAAGTTCAATGGAAGCAATGACCCCGAAGAGTACATCTCATGGGCATTGAAGGTTGACAAAATCTTCCGTTTGCACAATTATGAAGAAGAGAAGAAGATCACGATGGCATCCCTTGAGTTGCAAGACTATGTCCTCATTTGGTGGGAACAAATCATAGAGCGCCGCGAGGCAAGAGGTGAACCACCCATCACTACTTGGGCACAAATGAAGGATTTCATGAGAGCATGATTCGTGCCAAACTACTACAACCGCGACCTCTTTAAGAAACTTCAACAACTCAACCAAGGAACCAAGAGCGTTGAAGAGTACTACAAGGAAATGGAGATTGCCATGATACGAGCCAATGTCAAAGAAGATGATGAGCAAACTATGGCAAGGTTCTTGAATGGACTCAATCATCCTATCAAGAAGATCGCCGACTTCCAACCATACTCAAACCTCATCGAGCTAGTGCATCAAACTACCAAAGCGGAGCGGCAAGTACAAGACGACTTCAAGTATGCCAAGTTCTCATCCAAGTCCTATGGCCTCTCCAACAATCAAGCTTCGACGACTCCAACACCTTCCACCTCAACCAAGCCTTCTACAAGCAACGTCGACAAGTCAAGTTACAAGAAAGCTTCGACAAGCTCAAGTCCTCCTCCTACTACAAACAACTTCAAGAAAGCTCCATCATCATCTACTCCACCCGATGAGACCATCAAGACAAGTTCTATCAAATGCTTCACATGCGGAGGCCGAGGCCACAAGTCCTTGGAGTGCACAAACAAGCACACCATGATCCTCAACGACGACGGAACCTATGACTCCATGAGTGAAGGAGAAATGGAAGCTCTTGAACAAGTGGCCATGCACCGACAAGTGAACAATGAAGATGAAGATGACCAAGTCTTTTGCGATGAAGATTCAAGTCCCGCTCTTGTTGTCTCCAAGGTCTTGACTCTTCAACATCAACAAGACGAAGATCAAAGATGCCATATCTTCCACACAAAGGCCGGCATTAATGGACGTTCCGTCAAGGTCATCATTGATGGAGGTAGTTGCCACAACTTAGCAAGTGAAGAACTATGCTCCAAGCTCCAATTGGTTAAGATGAAGCACCCTCACCCCTACAAGGTTCAATGGCTAAGCGACACCGGCACCATACAAGTCGAGCATAGAGTACAAGTCTCTTTCAAGATCGGCGCCTATGAAGACACATTGGAATGTGATGTCCTTCCGATGACCATTTGCCACCTCCTCCTTGGACAGCCATGGCAATTTGACCGAGGTGTCATTCACAATGGGCGTACAAATCACTATAGCTTCAAGATGAAAGGGAAAGAGTTCGTGCTACGTCCTATGTCTCCAAGCCAAGTGCTCGCCGACAAGCAAGCCACCCATCGTGGAGAAAATAGTGAGAGAGCGAACCACCAAAAAGAGACTGAGCGCCACAAGCCCAAATTGAGTGCCTCCACGATGAGCGACAAGAAAAACTTAGTTCTCTTTGCCACCAAACGTGAGATGAGAGAAGTGTGTGAGAACCCATCAAGTGTCCTACACTATGTCCTATTGTGCAAGGACGAGGTCACAAAAACTAACAACTCTCACGATCTACCTTTGGTGTTATCTTCTCTATTGCAGGAATTCCAAGATGTTTTCCCCGATGAGCTACCTCCGGGTCTACCTCCACTACGAGGCATTGAGCACCGAATTGATCTCATCCCCGGAGCGCCGCTTCCCAACAAAGCTCCATACCGCGTCAACCCCGAAGAAACCAAAGAAATACAAAGGCAAGTAAAGCATCTCATAGACCATGGACATGTGCGTGAAAGTTTGAGTCCTTGTGCCGTACCGGTCATTCTTGTGCCAAAACGTGACGGTAGCTTTCGCATGTGCTCCGATTGTAGACTTATCAATGCTATCACCATTAGATATAGGTACCCCATTCCACACCTTGATGATATGCTTGATGAACTTAGCGGTGCCACTATCTTTTCCAAAATTGATCTTAAAAGTGATTACTATCAAATCCGCATATAAGAGGGTGATGAATGGAAAACCGCTTTCAAAACAAAGTTTGGTCTCTATGAGTGGTTAGTCATGCCTATGGGTTTATCGGAAGCACCCGGTACTTTCATGCGTCTTATGCATTACGTGTTTCGCCCTTACATTGGTGAATTTGTTGTTGTCTACTTTGATGATATCCTTGTGTTTAGAAAATCTCTCAAAGAGCATGTCACCCACCTTCGAACCGTGCTACAAACTCTTCGAAAAGAGCAACTTTATGCTAATATGGAAAAATGCCTATTTGGCGTTGACAAGCTTGTTTTCTTGGGTTTCGTAGTTTCTTCTAAGGGTGTTCATGTTGATGAATCTAAGATCAATGCTATTAAAACTTGGCCCCAACCAACCAATTTGCAACAAGTGCGTAGTTTTCTTGGTTTAGCCGGTTTCTACCGTAGATTTGTGAAGGATTTTAACACCATTGCTTCACCTTTGCATGCTTTGAGTAAGAAAAATGCACCGTTTGTTTGGGGAACATCTCAAGATATTGCTTTCAATGAGCTTAAGAATTTGCTTACTCATGCTCCCGTGCTTGCATTACCCAACTTTGACAAACCTTTCGAAATTCATTGCGATGCTAGTGGTGATGGCATAGGAGGCGTGTTAACGCAAGAGAAGCGCCCCATTGCATACTTTAGTGAGAAACTATCCGGAGCGCAACTCAATTACCCCATCTATGACAAAGAGCTATATGCTTTAGTGCGAGTTTTGCATGAATGGGAACATTACCTCCGCCCACATGAGTTCATCATCCATACCGACCATGAAACACTTAAATACCTTAAGGGTCAAACTAAGTTGAACAAGCGTCATGCTAAATGGAGTGAATTTATTGAGTCATTTCCTTATGTCATCAAGTACATTAAGGTTAAAGAAAATGTTGTGGCAGATGCGCTTTCCCGTATATGCATGCTTGTCACTAACCTTGAGTTGAATGTCATTGGTTTTGAGCATATCAAAGACTTGTATGAACATGATCCTACATTCGCCATACCTTATGCCAAGTGTTTGATGCATACTTCTTGGGATCGATACTACATCAAAGATGGATATCTTATGAGAGCTAACAAACTTTGCATCCCCGAGTCCTCTTTTCGTTTGTTGCTTTTGCAGGAATCTCATGGAGGCGGACTCATGGGACACTTTGGACGCGACAAGACATTTGCTACGCTCTCCAAGAACTACTTTTGGCCCAAGATGCATCGCGACATCAATCGCTTCACCAACCGTTGTTCTACATGTCGCAAAGCTAAGTCTAAAGCCCAATCTCATGGCCTCTATATGCCACTTCCAATTCCATATCAACCATGGGAAGATATTAGCATGGACTTTGTGCTTGGTTTGCCTAGAACTCGAAATGGCAAGGATTCCATTTTTGTTGTTGTGGACCGTTTCTCCAAAATGGCTCATTCATTCCTTGCAACAAGATAGACGATGCTTCACATATTGCAAATTTATTTTGTAGGGAAATCTTGCGCCTTCATGGAGTGCCAAAGACGATTGTCTCGGACCGCGACGTCAAGTTCTTGAGTTACTTTTGGAAGACCTTATGCGCCAAGCTCGGAATCAAGCTCTTGTTCTCTTCGGCATACCGTCACCAACCGTACGCTCTCCACCCTACTACGCGTGTTGATAAAGAAGAACATCAAGGAGTGGGAAGAGTGCCTACCCATCGCCGAGTACGCCTACAACCGAGCAAGACATTTGACTACTGGCAAGTCCCCCTTCGAGGTCGTCTATGGCTTCAACCCATTGTCCCCATTGGACATTCTACCTCTACCGCTTCAAGAGCGCACAAACTTGGACGCGAGTGCCCGAGCCAACTTCCTCAAGAAGATGCATGAAGATACAAGGAACACCATCGAGCGCCAAGTACAACGACTCGCGACCAAGCTTAACGCCAACAAGCAACCCATGATGTTCCATGTTGGAGATCTTGTGTGGCTACACCTTCGCAAGGATCGCTTCCCCAATGAACGCAAGTCCAAGCTACTACCACGAGCGGATGGGCCCTTCAAGGTGCTTGCACGCTACAACAACAATGCATACAAGATCGACATCCCACGTGACAAGTACTCCGTGAGCGACGTCTTCAACATCAAAGATCTCTCCCCGTACCATGGTGATGAGGATTTCGATCCGAGGTCGGATCTTTCCCAAGGGAGGGGAGATGATGCGGAGCATCCCATGATCATACCCATGGACCTACCATCGTCGCATCAAGAGCCAAGAGGACCCATGACACGAGCACGAGGCAGAGCTCTCGAGAACGAGGTGACTTCTTTCCTTAGTGATATCACATATGATCCACTCGAGACATGCTTACTTCCTAAGTCCGATATGCTATGCATGATCAGGTGTCAAGAGGAGCCTCCCGAAGATGCACGTGAAGACGGACAAGTCGCCAAGTCCACGGATGAAGAGAACCAACGGAAACGGGCAAGTTCTCCTTCCAGGCCCCGGACATCCGGCCAAAGACCCCGGACATCCGGCCCTTGGAGATCCCACCACAGCAGCCGCAGCCCAGCCAGAAAAGCTACAGGGCCCGGACATCCGGCCCCGCGCCCCGGACATCAGGCATCCCCCGAAGCCCCGGAAATCCGGCCCTCTGCCCGGAAATCCGGCCTCGTCTATCCAGAGACCACAGAAGTTTTCACCGCCAGCCCGGACATCCGCTCCCCCAACCCGGACATCCGGCCACTCCTGAAGCCCCGGACATCCGGCCCGACGCCCGGACATCCGGCCTCGCCTGTCTGTGAACAGTGAAGGGCCGAAGCCCATGTACCCTCTCGCCCCCTAGACTATATATACTTCATACCCTTCCTCTTTCTAGGGTTAGCGTTGGTTTAGCTCATATGTGAGATAGAGCTTCGCTCATCCATACAGATCTCCTCCTCAAGAGAGACTGTGGCCCCTCTTTGGAGAAGATCAACTTGGATTCAAGACCCCCTCTTGGGTGGCCCCCATCAAGACCTCCTTCTAGGAGAAGAACCGGTTACTTTGTATCGTCCTTTGTTGACCTTGGATCATCGTGTATCTCTTTGTGTTATTGGATCTAGCGCATGTGTAATCGAATCTTGTTGGTTTGAGTGTTTCTCTCGTGTTTTCCCTCGTGAATCCCCTCGTGTTCTTCGTGTTTCTCTTTGGGATCCGCTCCTTTTGTGAAAGATCAGCCATCTAGGGTTTCACCCTACATCATCTTGGTATTATGAGCCACGTTGATCACGATTTTGGAGCCCCCTCTTTGTGTTTTCTAGCTTGATTTTGTTGTTTTTCGTCCTAATCCGAAAATTGCCCCACAAAAATAGCCCCAAATTTTTTTGTGATTTGTTGGTGTGATGAAGTTTTGTTGGATTTGATCCGCGAATTTCGTGTGTTGCAGGTAGATCTAACATTCCCCCACCTTTGGGATCCGCTCCTTTCGTGAAAGATCTGCCATCTAGGGTTTCACCCTACATCAGAACTTGGCTTGTATATTCCAATAATGGGCCTCCTCAAGTGCCCTAGGTCTTCGTGAGCAAGCAAGTTGGATGCACACCCACTAGTTTCTTATGTTGAGCTTTCATACATTTATAGCTCTAGTGCATCCGTTGCATGGCAATCCCTACTCCTTGCATTAACATCAATCGGTGGGAATCTCCATAGCCCATTGATTAGCCTCGTTGATGTGAGACTTCCTCCTTTTTGTCTTCTCCTCATAACCCCCCTCATTATATTCTATTCCACCTATAGTGCTATGTCCATGGCTCGCGCTCATATATTGCGTGAAAGTTTATAGGTTTGAGATTACTAAAGTATGAAACAATTGCTTGGCTTGTCATCGGGGTTGTGCATGATGATAGCATTCTTGTGTGACGAAAATGAAACATGACTAAACCTATCATTTTGTAGGAATGAACTTTCTTTGGCCATGTTATTTTGAGAAGACATAATTGCTTAGTTAGTATGCTTGAAGTATTATCATTTTTATGTCAATATGAACTTTTGTCTTGAATCTTTCGGATCTGAATATTCATACCACAATTAAGAAGAATTACATTAAAATTATGCCAAGTAGCACTCCACATCAAAAATTCTGTTTTTATCATTTACCTACTCGAGGACGAGCACGAATTAAGCTTGGGGATGCTTGATACGTCTCCAACGTATCTATAATTTTTGATTGCTCCATGCTACTTTATCTACTGTTTTGGACTATATTGGGCTTTATTATCCACTTTTATATTATTTTTGGAACTAACCTATTAACCGGAGGCCCAACCCAGAATTGCTATTTTTTGCCTGTTTTAGGGTTTCGAAGAAAAGGAATATCAAATGGAGTCCAAACAGAATGAAACCTTCGGGAACGTGATTTCCTCATCGAATACAACTCACGAGACTTGGACCCTACGTCAAGACAATTAACAGGAGGCCACGAGGTAGGGGGCGCGCCTGCTCCCCCCAGGCGCACCCTCCACCCTCGTGGGCCCCCTGTTGCTCCACCGACGTACTTCTTCCTCCTATATATACCCACGTACCCCCAAACGATCAGAAACGGAGCCAAAAACCTAATTCCACCGCCGTAACTTTCTGTATCCATGAGATCCCATATTGGGGCCTTTTCCGGAGCTTCGCCGGAGGGGGCATTGATCACGGAGGGCTTCTACATCAACACCATAGCCTCTCCGATGAAGTTGAGTAGTTTACCTCAGACCTACGGGTCCATAGTTAGTATCTAGATGGCTTCTTCTCTCTTTTTGGATCTCAATACAATGTTCTCCCCCTCTCTTGTGGAGATCTATTCGATGTAATCTTCTTTTTGCGGTGTGTTTGTTGAGACCGATGAATTGTGGGTTTATGATCAAGTCTATCTATGAATAATATTTGAATCTTCTCTGAATTCTTTTATGTATGATTGGTTATCTTTGCAAGTCTCTTCGAATTATCAGTTTGGTTTGGCCAACTAGATTGATCTTTCTTGCAATGGGAGAAGTGCTTAGCTTTGGGTTCAATCTTGCGGTGTCCTTTCCTGGTGACAGTAGGGGCAGCAAGGCACGTATTGTATTGTTGCCATCGAGGATAACAAGATGGGGTTTTCTTCATATTGCATGAGTCTATCCCTCTACATCATGCCATCTTGCTTAAGGCGTTACTCTATTTTTCACTTAATACTCTAGATGCATGCTGGATAGCGGTCGATGAGTGGAGTAATAGTAGTAGATGCAGGCAGGAGTCGGTCTACTTGTCTCGGACGTGATGCCTATATACATGATCATACCTAGATATTCTCATAACTATGCTCAATTCTATCAATTTCTCAACAATAATTTGTTCACCCACCATAGAATACTTATGCTCTTGAGAGAAGCCACTAGTGAAACCTATGGCCCCCGGGTCTATCTTTATCATATCAATCTCCTACTACTTAGTTATTTACTTTGCTATTTACTTTGCCTTTATTTTACTTTGCATCTTTATCATAAAAATACCAAAAATATTATCTTATCATATCTATCAGATCTCACTCTCGTAAGTGGCCCTATAGGGATTGACAACCCCTATTTGCGTTGGTTGCGAGGATTTATTTGTTTTGTGCAGGTACGAGGGACTAGTGCGTAGCCTCCTACTGGATTGATACCTTGGTTCTCAAAACTGAGGGAAATACTTACACTACTTTGCTGCATCATCCCTTCCTCTTCGGGGAAAACCAACGCAGTGCTAAAAGAGGTAGCACTGCCATCATATCTTCTGTGCCTTTTTGGCTCATGTTCATTAAGGGAATTTTGTTCTATGATTTTAGTAGAATGATTCCATGCCTTTGTTTGCTATGATATGTTCCTGTAGCATGATGTTTGCGTGCTCTAAACATTGCTTCCTGATATTGTTTTTGACATGTTAGTATTTTCACTAAGTCTGTGAAGCTGATATCTTTTGCACTTTTGCCATGCTTGTTTGAACCTGTTCTAGTGTGTTTTAGCTGTAGCTCAGTGTTCATGTTTTGTCAAGCATCTCTTGTACATCACTGCCATATGCTTTGTTGTTATGTTGGAGTGCAGTAGCTTAGTTTATTGTTGCACTCTAAGTGCCATCATGCTGTTAATTGCAGTTTTGCGTCATTCTTGTTTTGCTTGCCATTTGCAAACCGTGCATCCGTTTCCGGTGATCTTTATATCGATTTCAACCGAAATCACCTCATATTTCCAGCAGCATACTTGGTTTTCCAAGTAGATTCCTTGATCATTCTTTCCCTTCCGGAGCACGCATATGCATTGCATATCATGCCATGTATTGCATCATGTTGCTTGTGCATTGCACCGTGATTGATTGTTGTTCCATTGCTTGTGTTCTTGCCTTGGGTAGAGCCGGGAGACGAGTACGTGAACGAGGAACCTGTTGAGTATGCTTATGAGGATCAAGCTTTCGACAACTCTGAGAACTTTGCAGGCAAGATGACCATACCCTCGAAATCACTTCTATCTTTGCTTGCTAGTTGTTCGCTCTATCGCTATGTCGCGCTACCTACCACTTGCTATATCATGTGTCCCATATTGCCATCTCAAGCCTCTAACCCACCTTCCTAGCAAACCGTGGTTTGGATATGTTACCACTTTTGCTCAGCCCCTCTTATAGCGTTGCTAGTTGCTGGTGAAGTTGAAGTTTGTTCCAAGTTGGACCATGGATATTGTTGGGATATCATTATTATCTCATATTTACTTTAATGCACCTATATACTTGGTAAAGGGTGGAAGGCTCGGTCTTTTGCTTGGTGTTTTGTTCCACTCTTGCCGCCCTAGTTTCCGTCATACCGGTGTTATGTTCCTTGATTTTGCGTTACTTACGCGGTTGGGTGTTATGGGAACCCCTTGACAGTTCGCCTTGAATAAAACTCCTCCAACAAGGCCCAACCTTGGTTTTACCATTTTCCTACCTACCACCATATACCTTTCCCTTGGGTTCTGCAGACCCAAGGGTCATCTTTTTTTTAACCCCCCCCCCCCCGGCCAGTGCTCCTCTGAGTGTTGGTCCGAACCGGGCAACCTGCGGGGCCACCTCGGGGCAACTTGAGGGTTGGTTTTACTCGTAACTTGACCTATCCGGTGTGCCCTGAGAACGATATACGTGCGACTCCTATCGGGATTTGTCGGCATATCGAGCGGCTTTGCTGGTCTTGTTTTACCATTGTCGAAATGTCTTGTAACCGGGATTCCGAGACTGATCGGGTCTTCCCGGGAGAAGGAATATCCTTTGTTGACCATGAGAGGTTGTGATGGACTAAGTTGGGACACCCCTGTAGGGTATAAACTTTTGAGAGCCATGCCCGTGGTTATGTTGCATATGGGAATTTGTTAATATCCGGTTGTAGAGAACTTGACACTTAACTTAATTAAAATGAATCAACCGCGTGTGTAGCTGTGATGGTCTCTTTTCGGCGGGGTCCGGGAAGAGAACACGGTCTTGTGTGATGCTTGAGCGTAAGTAGTTTCAGGATCACTTCTTGATCACTTCTAGCTTCTCGACTGTCGCATTGCTTCTCTTCTCGCTCTTATTTGCGTATGTTAGCCACCATATATGTTTAGTGCTAGCTGCAGCTCCACCTCACTACCTTTTCCTACCCATAAGCTTAAATAGTCTTGATCTCGTGGGTGTGAGATTGCTGAGTCCTCGTGACTCGCGGATACTTCCAAACAGTTGCAGGTGCCGAGGATACTAGTGCAAGTGATGCTACCGAACTCAAGTGGGAGTTCGACTAGGATTCGTGCCGTTACTATGTTTCTTTTCCTGATGATCAGTAGTGGAGCCCAGTTGGGACGATCGGGGATCTAGCATTTGGGGTTGTCTTCCTTTATTTTGGTTCTGTAGTCGGACCTTTGTTTGTACTTTGGATGATGTATGAATTATTTATGTATTGTGTGAAGTGGCGACTGTAAGCCAACTCTTTATCCCTTTCTTATTCAGTACATGGGATGTGTGAAGATTACCCCTCTTGCGACAAACCTACCATGCGGCTATGCCTCTAAGTCGTGCCCCGACACGTGGGAGATATAGCCGCATTGTGGGTGTTACAGAATGATTCAGACACGGATACACGGTGTAGGTAAGAAAAAACAGTAAAGACTTGGTGAAGTTAAAACAGGTTGCCAGAAAGTATTTGCCAACTAAAAGATGTGTCATGTGCAACTGAACATGTTATGAGTGCCAACTAAGATATGCATCATGTGGGCACAGCATTCACCAAGTCTTGCTTGTCGAGACGGTTCTTGTAATCAAACTTTTTGTTTATCTCATTCACATTGTGGATCCCTTGCTGTAAATTGGTCTGCAGAGATTATAAGCATACCTCAAACTCCTTACTAGATGAAAGGACTCCCTGAATTAGTAAACAAAGCTGCTACAGAAAAAAAAGAGGGACAAAGGTTTTGAAAAAACTTACAGAAAACCTCAGTGGCATGACGACCTTCTTTGACCCTTCTGATAAGTTATCCATGATGTGTAAGATTTCAGTCTCAATAATAAGTCTCGACAGTCATTGAACCGACTTCATGGAATCAACTAGCTCCTTTAAAGAAATGTAGAAAGCACCATACCTGGTTATCTCAGGGCTGATTTTTTTTTAAGAAATAAAAAGACAAGTTAGATTGAAGGGTCACAACAACAAAAAAATGTGTATGAAATTAAAACAAAACAGTGTGAAACTAAAAGCCTTGTTCTGTGCAACATGCTCTGCTTTCTGTGCAACTAAGTGGGTGGTCCTGTGCAACTGAAAAAATATGTATGTAGGCTGTGGGGAGTTGGTTTACCTGTAGCCTCATCACTTGATCCTGGGTGATGCCTGACCCAATACAAGAGGGCAGCGTAAAGCTTGTTGACTGTCTCATTGGAGTTGAATGTCTTCTTGTTGTAGTCAATGAATGGAGACATTTGAGATGCTGCGGGCCTTATTACCCTCATCTGTCTTCGTGCAATAGGTGATCCTGAAGAACTGCTCGTGCCAACTGCTGGTTCTGCGCATATCGGGGTGTGGCAACTGTCTGGTGATCCAACATTTGGCTCTTGAGCTATTGCCTTGCCAGCATCAGCAGCAGCGCATCCTTCATTCATAGCTGCTGGGTCCAAATCACCCTCATCTATGACAACCACACCGGCTTCCATTATTTCTGCTGCTAGAGCAGGTGCTGGAGCATCACCATCTATGCTGAGATCAAAAGATGGTGCATCGCAGAACCCGTCACCATGATAGCTACAAGAGTTTGATCTACGAATGGGTTCAAGGCCCAGGGCATCTCCTTGCGGCTCATACACAGATGCATCACTCGCTGACTTGGTTCGCAATAGTGTTGTAGTTGGCGGCCTTGGAGGCTTGCACCTACTTACAATGTTGAAGACATCCTATTGCGTTAATGAGTGCTGAAGTCAGCTCTTGGTGATGCAAGCTTGCTTGGTTGCTGTGTGCTAGCTCTTGGGACTGAACTTTGGCAACTTGATCACCTCCTTTCATGTTTGGCATTGAAGTATCTATATGAGTTTGCACCTTGGGGCTTGCAGTTGCAGTGGTGCCTCCCTAAGCAACAGTGGTGGTTTTGACTGTAACCACGTTGCTAACTAACACATCAGTTGGTACACTGGTATCTGCAGTTGGCATCTTTGCAGTCTGAGTTGGCAGCAACCTAGCAGAACTTGGCACCCCTGCATCAATTGTTGTGGCACATAGTTATATCCCGTCTTTGAACCCCACACCTTTTGTACCCTGTTCCCCTTTGTGCCCTTAGCAAACTTGACAATCTTTTGCTGCTTAGCTAGTTTATGTGGGACTGCTGAAAGAGGAGTCTTTCCCTTGATCTATTGAACTCCTGTGATGGTGGTTGGCTCTCTGCTCACTACAGTTGGCATATCAGTTTGAACCGCAGCTTCCTTGACCACATTAATTTCAGCATCTGCACTCACCATCTTCTCCTTGGTTTGAGGCAACTGCAGATTCTTCTTCATTAAAATTGCTTTGTGCTTCTGGACCACGTGAGGGTTTGCCACGGATGCTGCCTTGCTCTTGCTGCAGCTTATATCTGGAAGCTGCTTCAAATATTCCTTGTATTTTTACTTTGAATGAACCCAGTTAAGACCCTTTCCTGCTTCCTTCATGTCAATATGATTCTTTTCAGCCTCACTTGATAAGAACAGACTCTGATCAATGGCAAAGTTGATGTTCTCACACATCTCTCTGTCACTTAAATCTGGCACGGGAAAGGTGGTTGGCAAAGCTGGCTTGAAGTTGCACAATTTGAACATATCAATGCTGTCCTGAGACTCTACTTCATCATTTTTCTTTGACTTAGGCAAATCCTTGTCTTTCCAGCAAGTTTTGTCAATCAACATCTGTAGTGTGCTCCTGCTGCTCAATGAATTGTTGTTGCTGGTAGGGTTGGCAGAGCTACTAGTCCTCCTGGATGTGTTGCCGCATGTACCACCAGAACTAGGGGCATTGTCATCATCATCATCATTGTTGTCACTGCCTCCATTGGATCCCCCTTGATCATCACCATCAACATCCTCGTATTCTTCCTCATCATCTTCTTTCCCCTCACTGCCATCAACTGCTGCACCTTTTTCTCTGCCCCCTCTTTGGCCTCATCTTCTTCTTCCTCCTCCTCTACCTCACTATCTTCTTCCTTGTCCTCCTCCTCTCCTTTGTCCTCTTCTTCTTTGTCCTCCTCTTCTTTCTCCTCCTCCTCCTCCTCCTCTACATCTTATTCTTTGTCCTCCTCCTCTTTGTCCCCCTCCTTTGATTCATCTGCATATGTGTCCTCGTCATCGTTAACATCTAGCGTTGCTTCCATTTCGTCATCTTCTTCTGACTCCTCCTCAACAAACTCCTCTTCTTCTTGTATAGGTGAAACCCGTCTCTTTCTTTTTGGAGCACGACGTGACGTCCCGGTTCCCATTGATGGCTGCTGGACGTAGGATCAATACCGGCTCCTCGTCATCAATCTTGGCAACTGCTTCAATGAAGGTGCCAACCTGTTCAGTTACTGCCTTGCACAGGTCATTAACCACTTTGGCAATCTTTGCCTTTTTCTACATCAGCATAAAAAAGATTCAGCACTGATTCAGTTAGAAACCATTAAAAAAAGCAAATGTCTGTAACTGACCATGATGTGTTTAGCAAGCCAACTAAGACACATTTGTTTGGCCAACTAAAAACATGATTCTAGCCAACTACACATGCATTGTAGCCAAAACTAAACATGCATTCTGCCAAGTTTATGTTATTGGTTGCAAACGAACACATTGACTGTCCAAAGAATATGTGCAACTAAAAAAGCATACATGTACAACTGAACATACTTCTCAGCAAAAAGAAAATGTTGGTAACTGATACAAACTTCTGTGTGCAAAAGACTAACCTGCGGATTGTAGGTTATTGGCAACTTGGATGCCACGAATGCTTCAGCTTGGAAAATACCATCAAACAGTGGTGTCTGCTCCATGCCCATATACTCCTCTTTAAGCTGATGTAAAAAAAGAGAAAAAGAAAAGAACAAGGTTATCAAAATAGATTTGTGTGTTAAACGAAAACCAAACATTATAACATGCGCAACTACAACAAGATATTGGGTAGACAATTGGATTCTACATATATGCAACTGAACAAACCAAAAAAAAACTATGCAACCCATAGGTCACCTAAAAAAGGTTTCTGCCAACTGATGTCACACATCTGTGCAACAAGATAAGTAAACATGTGTAACTTAGAACAGATGATGTGCCAATTAAAAATGAACATGTGTGCAGATGCCAAAGTTAAAGCTACAAGTTGTGCAACTACATGCATTGTTGTGCCAAGTGATCATAGTTTTTGTGCAATTTTCAAAAAGTGAGCAGACATGAATAGAACATAAAAAGAAGCCACTGTTGGAAAAAAAACAAAGAGAACTCACTTGTAAATTGACGAACACACCAGGAGAGATCGTGTCCTTCTTGATCACCTTGGCAATTAGAATATTGTCCCATGCATTCGCTCGTATGGCGCAGTTGCTTACTGGGATATCATGAACGAGCGCATCAAGGTATAGTATCTGCACCAGACCCAACAAAGGAAAACCCAAGTTCAGTTATTGTGAGGAGTATTTCAGAAACTATAACCGCACAAAGAAGAAAAACACATGGAAGTGCTTGTTTTCACTAACCATCAAGTGATACAAGCAGCAGCAGACAGTTTGCTTCTGCTGATCCATGTTCCGAAAAGCTTCATTTATGTGTTCTGCTACAAAGAGGCAGACGTTTGTGTTCTTGAGCATTTCATGATCTACCACAACTCTCACTAGTAGAAAAGGGGTCAAATGTGAAGCACATTAGTGCCGGTTTGAATTTGAGCCAGCACTAATGTGTCTATTAGTGTCGGTTCCAACGGCTAGGCAGGCGGACATCATTAGTACCAGTTCGTGGGCAACCTTTAGTACCGGTTCATGGCACGAACTGGTACTAATGAGGCTGTGTCAGGCTGTGGTCAGGCTGGGCCCCCACAAACACCTTTAGTACCGGTTCATGGCATGAACCGGTACTAGAGTTTTTTAGTAAGCTGATTTTTAGTCCCACCTCGCGAAGAGAGAGGCAGTAGGAGCGGTTTATAAGCCGTGAGTGCAGAGACGATGAAGGAGAGGCGCAATGCTCACCTGCAGGTTGCTTAGCTTCAAGCCTTTCGGAATAGCATAGATTGCACGGAGCTATGTGCAGTGCAGTCTACACTATTCCGAAAGGCTTGAAGCTAATTAACGAGCATTGCGCCTCTTTTTATTTTTAATAACTTATTAGAACTCCGGACTTCTTGTGTTACGGCAAAAACTGGATGCACTTCATGTACAAACTGGACAATCTCTTTCGAAGTATCAGGGCCGGTTTCGGACGAAAACTCATCTGTTACACCGGCACTTTATTTTTTTAAACTTATTACAACTCTAGACTTTTTTGCGTTCAGTACGCACCATTCTAAGCCACGTCATCAATTTTCAACCCTTTCTGACATCATTTGCTATTTTTCATTCATTTACCGATTTGTTTTGAGAGCTAAATGACCGTGAAATTGAAAATCACTACAAAATGAACTCTGAAAATGTTGAAACTTGGCATGGTATCATCATTTCACCCGCATAGCATGTGCGAAAGAGTAGAGAGGGTCACGGCAAAAACTGGATGCACTTTTTGTACAAACTGGACAATCTGTTTCGAAGTATCAGGGCCGGTTTCGGACGAGAACTCATCTGTTACACCGGCACTTCAATGTTTTTTAAACTTATTTGAACTCCAAACGTTTTTTGCGTTCAGTATGCAGCATTCAAAGCGATGTCATCAATTTCCAACAAGTTCTGACATCATTTGCTGTTTTTCAGCCATTTACCGATTTGTTTAGAGAGCTAAATGACCGTGAAATTGAAAATCACTACAAAATGAACTCTGAAAATGTTTAGAGAGCTAAAGCAAAAATATTCACAAAGAAACTAAATACAACAAAAAAAATTACTCAGAAATAAATAGAAGAAAATAAATAAAGCAGAAAAGAAAAAAACTATATAAAAAATTACTCGAAAATAAATAGAAGAAAATATATAATGCAGAAAAGAAAAAAACTATATAAAAAATTACTCAAAAATAAATAGAAGAAAATAAATAATGCAGAAAAGAAAAAAAATATAAAAAAATACTCAAAAATAAATAGAAGAAAATAAATAATGCAGAAATGAAAAAAAATATATAAAAAATTACTCAAAAATAAATAGAAGAAACTAAATGATGCAGAAAAGAAAAAACTATAAAAAAATTGTTGGGGCGCTGTCCAGTGGGCCTGCCAGACCTAGGGTCTGCAAATTCAGGCCTAGAAGGTCCAACAAGCTCACAGGGCAATGCGCCATAGTTAGGCCCAGAAACTTGCTATATAGAGGTGTTCGAAGGAGCAGCCGCGGCTGGGTTTATAAACCAGTGCGGCTGCCCTTCGCTCGGCGAGGTGGGACTAAAATTATGCACCGCGGGTGGCAGCGCAACCCCTTTAGTATCGGTTCGTGGCTCCAACCGGTTCTTTAGTACCGGTTGGAGCCACGAACCGGTACTAAAGAGGGCCGCTTCCCGCCGCTTGACCTGTCAAAATTGGCCTTTAGTACCGATTGGTGGCTCCAATTGGTACTAAAGGTCCCTCCTATATATATCGCACTTACGAAAAATTCAATTTCATCCGCCGCCCGTCTTCTCCAACTTCATCGCGCGACATCGCCGCCGCCGCCGCGCCGTCGCCCAATGCGCGTCGCCCTCGCCGCCCCCGCAGCGCGCCGTCGCCCCCACCGCCCGTCGTCGCCGTCCCCGTCGTCCCCGCCGCGCGCCGTCGTCCCCGTCGCCGCCTCGTACTACGTCGCCATCTCGATCGCGCCGTCGCCCCCGCCGCCCGTCGTCGCCATCCCCGTCGCGTCGCCGTCTCGCGACGCCGCCCGTAGGCCGTCACCCCCCGCTCGTACATGCACACACACACATACACACACAGACACATACACACACACAAACACACACACACACACAAACACACATATTTTTTTACTTATTTTCTGGTTTATGTTATTTAGATTAATGTTAGATGAATTACGTAGATAAAAATGTTAGAATGTTAATGTTAGATGAATTAGATAGAAAAGTTGTTAAATATTAATGTCAATTGTTAGATGAATTAGCTAGATATTAATTAGGTATATATATGAGATTTGAACTAATTGAATTAATATAACTAGTTTATTTTTAATAAGAAAGTTAATAGAACTAGTTTATTTTTAATAAGAAAATTTAGGTATATGCGATTATTTAAACTAGTTGAATTAATATAACTAGTTTATTTTTTGTAAATGCTTAGTTGAACTAGTTTATTTTTAGTAAGAAAATTTAGGTATATGAGATTTGATGATCTAATTAAAATATTACTATATATACATACTTTATATATTTTAGTAAGAAAATTAATAGAACTAGTTTATTTTTAGTAAATTCTTAGTTGAATTAGTTGAATTAATAGAACTAGTTTATTTTTAGTAAGAAAATTTAGTTATATGAGATTTGATGATGTAATCAAAATATTACTATATAGAACTAGCTATCTTATTTTTAGTATGAAAATTAATAGAATTAGTTTAGTTGAATTAATTAGTTGAACTAGTTAGTTGAATTAGTTGAGCTACTTTATTTAGGTATATTTTTTGTAAATGCTTAGTTGAATTAGTTGAATTAATAGAACTAATAAGTGTTTAATGTTTCACCTATGAACATAGGAATGTCGTCTGACGACGAACACGATTTCATTATGTGCGAATACTGCGAAGACCAACGCGGCCTGTGCGGCAGAAATTTTCTAGTTGATGATAGGCGCTTCAGCATCAATCTGGATAAGAACTTCGGAGTGGATACAGTAAGTCACAACAACAAGTATTTTTTCATAATTAAGCATGACTTATGCTTCATTTGCTTCAACTTATAATTTTAATTTTTCACTATTCTACTAGCGTATCCCATGCCATGCAAGAATTTTTGTCTTGGATAAGATAGGTTTCAGTCCTAACAAAACTATGGAGGTAAAAAAAATTTATTTGAAGACCGAGCATGGTTATACCTTCAACGTCAAATTATACAATGCAGACACATACACCTATTTTGAATGCAAAACTTGGCAAGCACTATGCAAGGCTTATGCATTTGAGCCTGATATGGTTATCACCTTTGATATTCATCCGGAAGATGATATTGAAGGTAATAGAGACATCTGGGTCGATGTGCAGATGCCTCCAGTTCTACCATTATGTGAGTTTCTCAACCATATTTATGTCTTCGATATTGTTTATTCAAAAATAGTTGACAACTAATTTTTATTGACAGCTTATTTCCAATCAAGCAAACATGTCCGACACTTGGTAGGCAGGACCGTCCACTGTCCTGGGGCTGAACTAAACTGCGAGGAGACAAGTCATTATGTTTCATGGCTTGAGGATCTTGATGCTGTCAAGACAAAAAAAATTCCTGCACTTAGAAATGTTAGTACTCAAAACGTGCGACCAATAGTGTTCGTACTAAACTACAGTCACATATATTTAGGAAAGATTGTAAGATTTTTACTATTTCTCCTCAGTGCATCTTTTGCATACATTATTTTTAAGCTAAATTTCATTGCTAAGTATGTTACTATACGATGTTCTTCAACAGGGACTCCCGATGAATGTTGTGCCTGATTGGATCGAGACTAAAGGTACCATGAATATTGTTAGCTTACGACCAAGATATCCTACAATGCACTTTAGTGCATCCAGGATTTCCAATAGCGAGGAATGCTTAATAGTAAAAGACTGGAGCAAAATTGTGAACGATCGCAGAAGTACTAGGGGCAGCAATCAGAAGCGCAACCCACGATTAGGAGACATGTTCATCTGCATGCTCCAATATGATGAATCAGGAAAGCTATACATGTTCTATGCTATTTTACCTGAGAAAGAGAGAGCAGCGGGAGTGATTAGCTAGTTCATGCTCTTAGTACTTGTCCTCTCATGTCTATGTTCTTTGTCCTGAACTTAATCTCAAAGAGTGATTTGCTTTTGTGGTGTTATGAACGCTTATAATATCATTACCATGTTGAACTCGATGATATCTTTGCTTCTGGTACAAGTGAATGTTTCTTCTTTAAGCTAGTGTTGGTGGTGATTAGATAGCGGTAATGACTATACGATGATTAAATAGTGGTAATGACGACTATGATGATTTTTAGCTAGCTAGTATATACTGTTGTTGGTGATGATATATATGATGCAAGAGTTTTTATATTAATATGATGATGATGATGATGATGAGTTATTATATCATTTATGAAAGAAATCGAAAATTAGTTTCAACTGGATGGATCCTAGCTAAGTGATCTAGTATATGCCATATCCATATTATACTTGATCACCTGTGATCAAGTATAATATGGATATGGCATATACTAGATCACTTAGTTAGGATCCACATGCATCCAGTCGAAACTAATCTGCGATACTTTCACCTAATGATTTAACAACTCATTATAATGTAAAACAATCACTAAATTAAATTGAAAACACAAAATTAAAGTAAAAATAAAAAATAAAACCAAAACACCCCCAAACATTTAGTACCAGTTGGTGTTACCAACAGGTACTAATGTCCTACGCGCACCCGGGCCTGGCTCGTGCCACGTGGTGGCACTTTAGCGCCGGTTCGTGACAAACTGATACTAAAGGGGGGGGACCTTTAGTCCCCACTCTTTAGTGTCGGTTGTGGAACCGACACTAAAGGCCCTTACGAACCGGCGCTAAAGGCCGGTTCTGCACTAGTGTCTGTAGCACTTTGGACTGAGCCTCCGGGCCGTGGTTGGTGCTAGAAAAGTGTTGAATGTAACTGCAAGCCAGGCCATAAAGAATGTGTCATCCGTTCTTCCCGCCATGTCCTTAATCATCTTGCACCATGTAGTGATCTAGGGATGAGAATCTCCAGTTATGTTGAAAGCCTCTCTGAATCTCCTAGTTGCATCCTTGTCAACTACATATCTGACTTTTTGACCCTTGTTTGGGAGATCAAATACCCTGTGAACACTGTCAGCATCGACGCGGATCCTTCCCCTGCCTGGGAACACCATTTCAGAGCTCTCTGGCTGGTAGGACTGCACCAGGAATTTAGTGAGGTCCACTGGAAGTGTGTCTGATAAGTTCAAGAGGCCCCCGAATAACCTCGAAAGTAGCTCAGACTTCTATGGTGGGGATAGAGAGCTATTGAACTTCGCAAACCGCTCTGGTGATGCCCTTATCTTGCCCGCTTGTGATGGTCGCTCCACATCTTCCCCTGCAACCACCTCAACTCCTTCACCGCTGGCCCGTTGATGAGAAAATAAAAACATTAAGGAAGCATTAAACACAAGACGAAAAACAGGACTGAAAAAAACTAGCAATCATCATTTGGATGAGTATTGAAAAAACTATATAAACATAAAATGGATCATGCCAACTAATATGATGTTTTTGTGCAACTAATAAAGCTCATGATAACAACTGAAGCCTACCAGTGTGCAGCTTGCAAAAAAACTAAGAAAATATACTAGACCTGACAACTACAAAAAGTTCTAGGGGATGTGCAACAATAAGAAATGATATTGCAACAAGATAACAGCAACTAAAAAAGGTTTGCAAGGAACTGTTCAATAGCTCATAAACACACATACACACACAAAAAAACCCCACATACCTTAGCATCTGCTGCGAAAGATGCGGCAACTCCTCCAGCAACTGATGCCTGCACAAAAATAGTGACCAGTGATGTCAACTACAAGATGCCAATTAATGTCAATTATATTTAGATCAAGATGACCAATGATGTCAACTACAAGATTGTTATTGACCAACTACAACAAAAATAGTGCTAGCAATGGCTGCATAATTTCATCAGCGTCTAAAAAGCGAGAAACACTTATATTCAAGAATTTACTTACCCTAGAAGATGACTCAGCTCTCCTTCCAAGTGTTGCATGTCTAGTCCGCTTTGCAACACGAAACTAGTCAACATCCTAAGAAAAATAAAAAACATGAGTATGGGAAAAAAAGGGAAAAACTTATATGACCCAAACAAAACCAAAATAAGGTGCTTGTGTCATCAGCATGCCACTTACCTCAACGTCCTCTCCTTGCTGAACACTCTGGGCAGGTCGTGGCTAGCGATTAGCAGGACGCTTCGAGTTCCGGCGAAGTGACTAACTTCCAGAACGCTGATTAAGCAACCAAAGAAAACATGAAAAAGGACATTATACGTGCATAAGTTGAAAACAACTCAAAAACACAGAAAAGGTGAAAAAATACATCTTCTTCATTGCCATCCGCATCTCCTCCTATTATAACCATTTTTACCCTGCGGGGGGGGGGGGGACAACAAAAGAAAACACAGTTAGAAGATGCACAAACAAACTAGAGAAATAATAAAAGGTTGCTTTGATCTGCAGACCTCTACACACAAGCAAGACACATATTGCAAAAACCTATAAAACATGTGGACAACCAACTACTAAAATGATGCAGCCAACTGGGCAGTCAACCTTGTGCAAACTGGACAGCATATAAGCCAACTAAGTTTAACTGTGGCAAGTAATAACTAGGCAGAAAATAGTTAACTAAAGGCAACAAGCTCATTATGATAACTTGTGCAACTAGGACAAACAGAACTTGTGCAACAAGAATATTCTATATTGGAAAATTGGCAAGCATTGGAACTGATTTGCATAAATAATGGTCCCTAGTTGCACACAACAGGGGAAACACACATGAACAACCACATCCACGACAAGACTGACAGATTGGGTAGACCATGTTGGAAAATTGGCAAGCATTGGAACTGATTTGCACAAATAATGGTCCCTAATTGCACACAGCAGGGGAAAAACACATGAACAACCACATCCACAACAAGACTGATAGATTGGGTAGACCATGTTGGAAAATTGGCAAGAATTGGAACTAATTTGCACAAATAATGGTCCCTAGTTGCACACAGCAGGGGAAACACACATGAACAACCACATCCACAACAAGACTGGCAGATTGGGTAGACCATGTTGGAAAATTGGCAAGCATTGGTACTAATTTGCACAGATAATGGTCCCTGGTTGCACACAGCAGGGGAAAACACATGAACAACCACATACACAACGAGACTGACAGATTGAGTAGACCATATTGGAAAACTGGCAAGCATTGGTGCTAAATTGCACAAACAAGGGTCCCTAGTTGCACACATCAGGGGAAAACACATGAACAACCACATACACAACAAGACTGGCAGATTGGGTAGACCATATTGGAAAACCGACAAGCATTGGTGCTAAATTGCACAAACAAGGGTTCCTGGTTGCACACAGCAGGGGGAAAACACACAAACCGCCAGATCTATCACAAAGCCTGGCAGCTTGGATACAATATATTGGATAGAAGTATATTGGCAAGGATAGGTACTAATTTGCACGGGTAATGGTCCCTAGTTGCACATAACAGGGGAATACACATTAACCAGGATATCCACCACAAGGCTGGCAGATTGGCTATATTATCTCAAAAATTGTCTACAACCGCTCCTAATTTGCAGAAAATCGAAGCATATGAAGGTCGAATCGAAGCAAACACAGCAAGGGACCCTATGCAGCTCGCCACATCCGCCACCGTCAACCTGGACACGGCCTCACCCCCGGCGACGAGACAGAGGGAGGAAGGACAACAGAAGGCCGCCGCGGACATCTCCGTCGACCGCAAAACCCAACAACCACACCCACCGACACCAACGCACCCTCCCACCATGAATCCCCGCCACCACTGTCCTTCCCATCGCACAAATCCAAGGACAGGAGAGTCGAACGGAAGCACACACGACATGTCTACACCAAATCGACCATACAGGGCAGTTGATGCCATAGGAACCCTAGGAATCCCAGCCCGCCATTTCCGCCAACGACGACCTCGACAAGACCTAGAACCCCTGGCCGATTGACCAAAGCACGCGTCGGTCGCATGAACGGCGTCGAATCCCACCCAGTCGTGTGTTGCCCTTTGCTTTCTTTTTCCCCAGCCTTATCTTCTTCCCCAACCTTCTGTTTCTTCTCCATAAGCACCCCTCATTCTCCCTTTTTTCGAGACGTGTTGCTCGCTGCCGCTCCACTCCTCGATCTTCAAACCCGTTGGTGATGAGCTAGGCGGCGCTGCTGTTGCAGGCCAATCACCGCCACCTGCTGTTAGGGCGGGCCACTGCGGGCATATAAACGGCCACAACAAGCGCCTCCTTCTTTGCTCTCCCTCTCGGGCAACCCCCTCATCTCTT
The DNA here is from genome assembly GCF_003073215.2 of Triticum urartu. Lineage (NCBI taxonomy): Eukaryota > Viridiplantae > Streptophyta > Magnoliopsida > Poales > Poaceae > Triticum > Triticum urartu. The sequence continues at coordinate 384,579,377 of NC_053024.1, read as the reverse complement.
GCACACACGAGCTGCAACAGCGTTGGGGACACATGCTGCAACGGTGACGGACGGGTACTGGAATGGAGACTCGACATGCTGGGACTGCTGGCTCCTTTGTGCAGTGACCAGCTACGAGCGTTGGCACACGACTGCGAGGTGATGCTGGACCCATCGTAAAGTGTGTTGCAATCGTTGAAAAAAAAGTTTCAGCCAGCAATGGAAAAAGCTTCAATTGGCCACTATCCAACCGGGAAAAGCTTCAACCGGGGCACTGCTCAACGAAGAAAGTTGCATCAGTTGACCAAACAAAGCTTCGACCATAGATGGAAAAATGTTCAGCCAGCAAGAGAGAAAGCTCAAGGGGAAACCGCACAACTGGAAAAGTTGCAATCGTTCACAAAGAAAGCTTCAACCGTAGATGGAAAAAGCTTCAAACCGACAAGTGGCGACAGTAGAAGCTGTGGGGCGAGCCGACGATGCACATGATGATGGTTTGCACACACACGTGCTACGGTGGTAGTGAGCCGACGAGCTCAGGCGATTGGCGGAGAGGGGTTAGAAACATCAACAACCATGCACGGAAAAAGGTTTAGCCATTCTGCTATTTATACTCAACTAAATTTACATCTATACAATTATAAACTATATTATACATTATATACATATATTATTTTTGTTTAGTTCTTTGTTATGTTTGTATAATCAAATATCATTGAAATATATTGCAACTAAGTTTTCACCCCACTTACATCCCAATGGCTTGGCGGCAAGCTGAATTATAGCTGAGGTGTCTCAACGACCGACGGTAGGAGACCCAACGCTGACATCGTAACACATCGCCCCCCATGACATTTTTTGTGGCTCAGCTTGTATCTCGTGGCCCTCGGGGCCATCCCAAAGATAAGCTGCTGCTAACCAGCGGCCACGTTCCAGTTTCACGTACAACAAAAGCCGAGAAGCAGACAAGTCAAACAATAACCTGTGTTTCGTATCACTAGAGGAAGAAGAGAGCAGGGGAAGAGGAGGCAGAAATGGCTGCAATATCAGCAGCAATCTCCGGCTGCTGCTCTTCGTCCTGTCTGTCCCAGTCCCAGCGGGGCCTCCCGTCCCCCGCAAGGAGAAGGCACTTCAAGGTCACAGCCATGGCTCCCAAGAACAAGGTAATCGGACTTGTGACTCCAGCTCTGTGAATTCTCTTGTTGCCAAGATCCAATTTCGTGTCCATGTTCAGTTCCACCACATGCTGTAGTAGTATCTTAAAAATTGATCTTGAAGGTGAACAAGTACGACGATGGGTGGTCCAAGCAGTGGTTCGGCGCGGGGATCTTCGCGGAGGGGAGCGAGGAGGCGTCGGTGGACGTGTTCAAGAAGCTTGAGAAGCGCAAGGTGCTGAGCAGCGTGGAGAAGGCGGGCCTGCTGTCCAAGGCGGAGGAGCTCGGCGTCACGCTCTCCTCGCTGGAGAAGCTCGGACTGCTCTCCAAGGCCGAGGACCTGGGACTCCTCAGCCTCGTCGAGAGCGCAGCCACGGTGTCCCCGGCTGTGCTCGCGTCGCTGTCGCTACCGCTGGTCGTCGCCTCCATCGCCACGGTTGTCTTCGTGCCGGACGACTCCACCCTGCTCGTGACGGCCCAGACGGTCGTCGCTACGTTGTTCGCGGCCGTCGCTGCAGGGCTGTTCGTTGGCTCCGTCGTGCTCGACGGCCTGCAGGACGATTAGCACCTCCACTCCGTTCATGGAGTATGTTTGTTTTGTAGTAGGATACACCACCAGTCGACCACTGCTACTACGAATAGTGAGTTATGTGCGTTCAAGGGCCTCGTATTTGTTATTCCATTGCCCCACTTTTGAAAAAAAAAATCACCCACACAGCTACTACGACCAGTGTTCCAAAAAATTGCTGGGGACACAATTTTTGGATGTTTTTGTAACTTTTCAACTCAGTTTTTCACTTTAAAAAACGAGCATGTGCTTCCCGCAGCATGAAATATTAATATTGAGAATATATTAATTAGATTTGACCCTGCATCACAATCTCAAGAGCTACACAAAACACGTTTCTCAAAAAAAAGAGCTACACAAAACACAGAATACGAACAGAAGTAAAATGTTCTAAAATAGAAGAAAGAAACATAAAAGAGAAAGATTGAATAAAAAGGATGAAACACAAGAATGCTCTGTAGGGAGTAGGACTTGTTTTTCTATTTGATCCGTAAGTAGCCTGCTTGCTTTTTTCTTCTTCTTAAAAACATGTATAACTTTATTCATACTCATAACAATTACAGATACACTGATTTGGATATAAGATCCAAGAAAAATACGAAGTAACTTCTATGACTAAGAATTAAAACGAAATCTCTTGAAAACACTTTCTTTGCGGTATCAATCTTTGTTCGAAGAAATATTTCAAAGATTTCCGTAAAGAAACTGCAATTGGACTGGAGCAACGATGTTGTCCCTCTTTCACCCGCACGAACATTACTAATAATGGTTTTTGAAAGAGCCTTGAGTCACCCATCCAAAAAGATGAGAAGTCTTGATTGATGACGTACTTGGGCCAGGGATGATCCCTAAAAGTGCAGGCCATCGAATCACTATATCTTCACCATGATGTCGATGAAAGATTTCACCTTCACAAAAAATCATACCAACAAAAAAAGCTTGACACAGCAACATAAACTCATCAGATCCGAATAATCGGATCTGCGAGGACATAAAACTATCTAACCTTATAGCACCACCAAAAGAAAGAGAACATTTATTCTCACAAAACTATGATGATCACTAGACGTTGACGAAGAACATATAGGTCTTCAAGATCCGAGCCCCCTCCCCTCTACACACACACCTCTCAGTGCCAAGATAACAGTAGAAGGCGAGGGGATCTAAATTTATCAGATGGCAGCAGCAACGGCCGCACGAGGCCTGCTTGTTTTTCCATTCGGCCTCTTACAAACCAGGCCAAAGGGGGGGGGGGCGACACTAAGCCGACTGGGTCTGTTGACTGGGTGCATGGTACGAGGTGTATGTCTCTCTAAATAAAGAGACCTTGGTGTAACATGTGTGTACTACTTACGAGGTGTACGAGGTGTATGTCCCTCCGTCCGAGCTTGTCCCAAATTTGTTTCTCAAATGGATGTATCTAGCACTAACTTGGTGCAAGATACATCCATTTGAGAGACAATCTTTTTCGTACGGAGGGAGTATGAACTAGGGCGTTTCCTGTTTTTTCTCCGGTCGGAGGGTTGTACGATTTGGGGGTCTCTATGCAATCACATAGGTTGCACACCCTTGTCGATGAGCCTGCACGCAGCCTAAAATTAATCGGAGGGAGTATAAAAGTCACAACAATTAAGGTGTCATGTTGGTTACTGACGGTGTTCTGGACTAGGGGATACTCACCACGTCGTCTCCTGGCCAGCTGGATCGGGTCGAGGACCACATGGCGGTTCACTCATGGGCCATTTCGGGCAGCCCATGCCGCACACGAGGAAGATTTCACAAGACTTGATGATCAAGACAAGGACTCCTCTCCACCAACGTATTCGACTAGGACTCTTATTATCCCAGGCCTCCGGTACATTATATAAGCCGAGGCCAGGCTAGTCGCTAGATTATTATGACATTATTCATCATACCCTCAGGTTTTAGACCACAACATATGATCTCGAGGTAGATCAACTCTGTACTTGATACTCCATCAATATAAACAAAAGCAGGACATAGGGTTTTACCTCCATCAAGAGGGCCCGAACCTGGATAAAACATCGTCTCCTTCGTTCCTGTTACCATTGATTCGAGAATCCACAGCTCGGGACCCCTACCCCGAGATTTGCTGGTTTTGACACCGACACTGGTGCTTTCATTGAGAGTTCTGCTGTGAGATCGACAAAGGATCAATAGCTCGCATGCAGATCAACTGCGACGTCGGCGCCTTCGTCGCCGGCTCGACTCGTCACCTTGGCTTGACCAAGGACTGTGCCCCGCCTCCAATCGTCATGTTTGGACAAGGTCCTTCATCAAGCATCAACTCCGATCTCTATCATGATCATGGAGGAATCATCCTTGGAGTTCGGGGGCTCTACGTCAACATTGCCCTCGGGCGACCGTGTTGTTCTTCTGACAGCAAACTTGTATCCGCTTCCACCACCTCCTCGGGCATCGCTTTCACGATTCCTTCAATGGAATTATGCGTAATTGAGTCTACAAAAACCCTGTAAAATTTCGTCATGTTTCGATGAAGCAATCTCCGCCGATCTCCGATATACCGGAGCCCTGTCGAGTCTGGACGGGAATCAGGATGAGTTTAGGGCATGGTCTCCAGAGCCTAGCTCAGAGGTTATTTGGAAGATCCAACCGTTCATCTGCTGCGGAATTTTCATATCTATCACCTCTCAAAAATTTAGCTCGATCCGATCGTTCAAACTCCGGAAACTTTCCGATTAGTGTATCACTTTTCAGATCTGTTTTCTGCGTGAATACGAATCCGACGTGAGATCATCTCTCTTCATGAACGAGATATTGGACAACCTTTTTGAAAGAAGCTCTTTCTAGGGTATTGTGTTCTGTTTCCGAACACATGCTCATGAATTTTGCTCCTTTTCAGAGGTAATCTTCACCGTCATGCTGGTGTCAAACCGGTCCGGCAATATTGTTTCACGGCTGTCGACCTGCACTAGACACGTCGTCGCTTTGTTGAGCCGAGCTCAACTTCTTCGGATCATCATCTCGGCGAGCCGAACAAAGAGTTCGGAATCACAAATGATAAATCATCATTGACATCGCCACCCTACAGATCACATGGAGCGGGCACACCGGCATCGCCGCATGGTCACTTCATCAAGCCGGCATTGACCGCGTCACAAGTTACGACCTGCGTCGGCATGGTCGCACGGTTGCTTCTTCAAGCCGATGTCCATCACGCCGAACTGCTTCAACACCTAGGCTGACACGGCAGCTGCAACGTCTCCTTACCACCCGCTTCGTCACCTCGGCTAGACCGGGGGCTTCACCATATCTTCATCAAAGCTACTCCGGTGACTTTGGTGTCACCAGGCGACCTGCTTTGACTCACCGGCTGACATGGAGGCTTCGACACCTCGGCTGGATCGGGGACTTTGCTATTTCTTCATCAACATACTCCGATGACTCCGGCGTCACCAGCCAACCAGCTTCGTCACGTTAGCTGGACCGAGGGCTTTGTCTCGGCGAGCCAACCTTTGCCAGCGTCGCCATGCCGGCGCTTTATCGCCCATCAGGCAATGGGTGTGCGGATCGAGGCCCAATTTTGGGAGCCACCTTTCTTCGGATTGTTACAACAAATAAACCAGGTGCTATTAATCCTAATAATTTTTTCTTGTTTGGGTTTATTTTTTTGAGGAATTATTACTCTGGTTTGTTCCATCATCTGTACACAGGTCTATCAAATGGTGGCCGCATTAACGAGGGTCGCGTGGTGGTTCGGCTTTGCCACACCTTTACCGCATCACGCCGACGCCCTGCATCGACATTGACTTCAGCGCCAGGCCACATATCTTTAAATAAATTATTTTGCATAAATTAATTACGCGAGGATTTTTATATATTTATATTATTATTGTTCGACCACACTATTTTACATGTGTAGGTAATCGACTTCGACTGCGTCACGCGGTCACTTCGGCAAGCCGACGTCATCGTCCCAATCGGCCTAAATCGGCTCACGTGATCACCTTGTTGGTCGAATTGCCATACCGACATGTTCGGTTGCCTCGGGACTTCGGCATCGTTGAGGGAGCTCTACCTCATCGAGTGTTCGACACACAGGCCATATATATTTTATTAATCTCTTTGCATAAATTATTAATAATGCATCCTTTTTTTAGGAAAAAAATTATTATTACTATTATCTCCGGCTTGCACTATCTTCTGTGCACAGGTAAAGGATCCGGATTGGGCAACGATGTCACCTCGGTGTATCTACATACCACGTCACCTCGGCTGGACCGGGGGCTTCGTCATCACTTCATTAACCCACGCAGGGTACTTCGACGTCACACAGCCGGCCTGCATCGGCCGTGCTATGTCGCCACTTCGGAGCGTCGAGCTCTTTGCTCTGCCACCTCGGGACCGGCTTGGGGTCTGGGAGCTCATCCCGCCGTAAGCTCGTACCGCGTCATCAATACCGAGCACATTAACCAGCTAAGTCGCTTTCATGCTCAAAAACTTTTAGTTTTCAATTTTGTTTGGTTCGACCAAGCATTATACTTTTTTTGGCAAAAAGTTATTTGTGAAAAACTTCCTTGTCAAAACTTTGTTTGTGACACACAAATTCAAATACCCCGTTTACTTGGGGGCTTCCTTTATGAAGCCTTTCCTCTTGCATATGATTATACTTGTATGGCTTCGTTCCTTGTTCGTGTATTACGCCACAATATACACCATGTTGACTTAAGTGTTCCGCAAGCTGGGTTGCCTTGCTCCTGTGTTTACCCCTACGTTCCCGATTGTTCGGCTAGGGAGTAAAGGCAGCACCTCTGCGATTGTCACGATCAGGTCATCCGACCTCGGACCTCAGACTGGGTGAAGCCGAAAGCTAGCACTCTTATTGTTTTCAATCATGGTCGGCACACAACGGAACTCATGAGTACAAAAATCTATTGCACAAGTCTCATAGTAACAATGAGCAACCGAAGAAAGGTATCGTTGGGGGTATTATTTTCTTGGAAGATGCTTCTTACACTTCGTCAGTAATATAGCATAAGTTCCCTGAGCGTGCTTTGTCTGTTACAGCCTTATGGACTGATTGCCTGGTTATCGAAAGCACCGTCGATATTCTCGATAGGTGGAGTAGATAACACTTTTCGTCCCTTGACCAAAGAGGGAGAGGCTGACGGTCGGTTAAGACGCGTTTAAAAATTCGGGTGAACACAGATATGATATAAGTACTTCGGTACATACAATCATTATACATAAAATTCTTTTACCCAAGTTTACCGGGGCTCGTAATTTATATGAGCCGTTTTATAGTAAATGTGTTTTCTTCCTAGTCGTTGCAAAATCTTTTTCTATCACTCCTTTTTCGACACGAGTGTGTGGTCAATAGTCGGATAGCCCATTTTCTCTCTAGTGACTGCTCGAGTTTAGTTTGCTAAACTGATCTAACAAGCAGTACTCCGCTTTCAGGATAGGAGGTTGCAACCGTAGGCTGACCCACTTGAAGTCTTGATATCGGATGTGTCATATTAATGCACGATAGAGAACAAAAGTAAGACCAATTTTTGGATTGGCACCAAATGACTTGATTTAGTTCGGGCGTAAAATTTTTACTGAAGTTTTTTGGTTTTTCAAGCCTATGGCACTTATAAACTATTTGTTTGTTTCCAGCATAAGTCTCGTAGTGTAGCGCTTGACACCTTTAGAGATTCGGCACAAAAATTCTCAGATATTACTATATATGCATCGGTTTCGAATTGTGTCTTTGGTCAATATTTGGGTTGCCCGGCTCCTGTGCTTGCCTCCTACGTTTCGCTTTGTTCGGCTAGGTGTGCAAAGGGAGAACCACTGCGATTGTGCTTCCATCTCGAATGGTTAAGCACCTTAGTGGAGAAAGCCGAAAGCTGACTGTCACAATGGGCATAAACTGGTCAGCGATCCGATGATGGTATCAAACTATAGATCGATACCGATTACCCCATGTTAAACAATGGGCCTTTCATAATATTGGCCGAAGTGATAATGGCTAGACTTGGGTCGGTGCCGAACACTAACCGGGGGCTCGTAGCTAGCTTCCCCGGTTTAAAGCTCCTATGACTAAGTGAAAGTTATAAAGCTCGCATATCTGATTGCCTCGTTTCTGCTAACACAACTGCCTTCGGGCACCGAGACGTCGGCTAAGGGTTGTCTTGTTATTGCGGAAACACCATGCGTAGCATCTACAAGGGGGTGGAAGCCGACGATGGGCCACTTTCAAGTGATTAACGGTCGCAACGGAGTCAGAATAAATATATCATCGGTGTCCGTATTTTATATACGAGGGCTACCTTCCGTAATCATTGTTATAAAGCCATAAATATGCATCAATTTGACTTAAGATTTTGGCGAAGTTGGGTTGCCTGGCTCCTGTGCTTACCCCTATGTTCCTGATTGTTCGGCTAGGAGGTAAAGGGAGCACCTCTGTGATTGTTACTACTGGGTCATTCGAGTTAATACCTCAGACTGGGTGAAGCCGAAAGCTAGCGATCTTAAAGGATATAATTGGTCGGCAACGACGGAAGTGAAAATTTTGGTTCATTAATGCCATAGAGTTCGGGAACTTTCCTCGAACTAAATCCTCAATATTTTCCTCCCATTGATTGGAGGTGAGGTTTCATGATCTTGATCAGCATGAAAAACCAAAGAAAGGAACGGGTAGAGGGATTATTTTCTTTGGAAGATGTTCCATATCTCTCTGCGTACCTTTGTTTATAAAACCATATGGCCGGATTGCCTTGTTTTCCATAAATCTTTGCCCTTATAACGACTTTATAAAGTTGGACAAACACTCCCCGGCTTCTGGCCGAGGAGGTTGAAGCCGATGGTCGGTCAACAAAGTTTTGTACAATGCGAATCCGAGCATTAATGATGTAAAGTACTTGGATACGTACAATCATTACACATAATTTGTGATTTTACTTTGGATATCGATCCTTAATTCGGCTACTCGTGCCCACATTAAGGCTCGGGGGCTACTGGGCTTCGGGCTTGTCATTCACTAATATTAAAAGGGGCATATCGATCCCCTGATCTGGTGTTGCCACCCAACCAGTGTCTCGGGGGCTACTGCATTGCCTATTCAATGCAGAAAACTCAAAGTGCTCAGTGTTCGGCTGGACCGAACTATGGGCAAACACGTCTTTGGACAAAAATAAGTACCATCTAGGACTTATCTAGCATCAAGCTAATATATTACGGCGACTTCCCAAAACCCTCTCTGAAGGGCTCGTCCGCCGATCACTATAACCTCTAATATATTACACTGCGTTTCTATTCCTATGTATGCTGCCGGGCTAGGAGTTGATCCTCTTCACGACCTGAGTCTCAGAAGCTACTAGGATCAATGGTTTCATAATTTCCTTCAGGTGCATCTCGGATTTTAGGCTGACAGACACCTTGAGGGCTGCTGGCCATACATCTCGTCAGCAAATAAATTTCTACGCATCGGAAGTAAAATCCGCAAACAATCAGCCCATGACCGAGGTGGTTGAGCCACCTCGGAAGCAGTTCGGCATATAGCTCGGATGCAAGTGGCTGGCTCCTTAGAGGGCATTTTCGGCATTAAGCTCGGCTAAAACATTTTCAAGACCAAGGTAATCTATGACACCTCGGATACAGTCCAGCGTTGGAGCTCGGATACATTCCGGCGTTGAAGCTCGGAAGCGGTCCGACATTGGTGCTCGGCTGCAAAAGATACCTCGAATGCAGTCCGGCGTTGGAGCTCGGACGCGAGAGGACACTGCCGCACGGGAAACACTTCAGACCCGAGGTGGGCGTAAAAATAACAAGGCATTGATAACGGCTGATAACTTAAAGGGGCTCCTCAGGATACCCGACGTGTAAACTCTTCAAATTTACTTCGGCGATCCTCAAGATCGAAGATAAGAAGATTTGTTGAACCAGTTTTCAAGATCGACGACCGAAGATGAAGAACAGTTCGGAAGAATTGAGGAGCGTCCCCAACTTGAAGACCGGTTCAGGGGGCTACTCACGGTGTCCTGGACTAGGGGGTACTCACCACGTCGTCTCCCGACTAGCTGGGTCGGGCCGAGGACCCCCATGGTGGTTCACTCATGGGCCATTTCAGGCAGCCCATGCCGCACACGAGGAAGATTCCACAAGACTTGATGATCAAGACAAGGACTCCTCTCCACCAACGTATTCGACTAGGACTCTTGTTATCCTAGGCCTCCGGTACATTATATAAGCCGAGGCCAGGCTAGTCGCTAGATTATTATGACATTATTCATCACACCCTCAGGTTTTAGACCACAACATATGATCTCGAGGTAGATCAACTCTGTACTTGATACTCCATCAATATAAACAAGAGCAGGACGTAGGGTTTTACCTCCATCAAGAGGGCCCGAACCTAGGTAAAACATCGTCTCCTTCATTCCTGTTACCATTGATCCAAGAATCCACAGCTTGGGACCCCCTACCCTGAGATCTTCCGGTTTTGACATCGACAGTTACCATTGTTTGTATGTTGCCTGGTGGTCTTGAGTTTTAATCACGTCAGGTGCAGATTTCTTGAATTTTAACTTAGAGTAAAAAGGTCGTAAATGGACCAGCCCATGGCGGAGGTGGACGCTCGGTGGGCCAGCCCATGACAAAGGTGGACGCTCGGTCCATACGACGTACTTTCAAAAATGACCATCATGCTCTTTGTTATGAATGGGTATGGGTTAATCTTAGCCATCAATGTGTCTGGGGATGTACCAAAGCATAGGTGCACAATTAAAATGTTTCAAGAAGGGAAAAACAACCAATATAACAACTTCAGCCAACAACTACTACAATCAATGATGATAACGCCACCTAACACAATAGGTGCTCCAACAATGACACCTCAAAGAAGGAACAACACACGAGCATTGTCATCACTGAACTCAACTACTAAGGCCGGGTCATGGGTTTTCACCTCAAGGAGTAGTCCGAGTAAAATTCATGTGTTGTAGTAGTGGACTTTAATCTGACTTAAGGTGCCACCCTTGTCCTATGTGGAATGCCACACGGGCGTCAACACTGGTCAATGGAAGAAGAAAGAATAAGTCAAAGCAGAAGCCAAGGGCGCAAAGAAGTCCAAGCCCAGGCAAGGAAGCATGCTCATAGTGTAGCGATTTCCCACTAATGGGCCACAACTCACCTCAAAGGCCAACAAGGAGCAAGTGTGCTAAAGGATGAGAGCATCGGTGTCGGTGTCAAAACCGGCAGATCTTAGGTAGGGGGTCCCGAACTGTGCGTCTAGGCCGGATGGTAACAGGAGGCAGGGGACACAATGTTTTACCCAGGTTCGGGCCCTCTTGATGGAGGTAAAACCCTACGTCCTTCTTGATTGATATTGATGATATGGGTAGTACAAGAGTAGATCTACCACGAGATCAGAGAGGCTAAACCCTAGAAGCTAGCCTATGGTATGATTGTATGTTGTGATTGTTGTCCTACGGACTAAAACTCTTCGGTTTATATAGACACCGGAGAGGGTTAGGGTTACACAAGGTCGGTTACAAAGGAGGAGGTATCCATATCCGTATTGCCTAGCTTGCCTTCCATGCTAAGTAGAGTCCCATCCGGACACGAGACGAAGTCTTCAATCTTGTATCTTCATAGTCTAACAGTCCGGCCAATGGAGATAGTCCGGCTGTCCGGAGACCCCCTAATCCAAGACTCCCTCAGTAGCCCCTAAACCAAGCTTCAATGACGATGAGTCCGGCGCGCAGTATTGTGTTCGGCATTGCAAGGCGGGTTCCTTCTCCGAATACATCACAGAAGAATTTGAATACGAGGATAGTGTCCGACCCTGCAAAATAAGTTCCACATTCCACCGTAGAGAGAATAATATTTTCGCAGATCTAATTTGCTGGCTTGTTTTGGCAGCATGACGTTATGTCATGGCCCGGTGATTATTCGAACCGTTCCCTTTAACCAGCCCCGCACATAACGCGAGGAAGTTTTTCGACACATCTTGTCAAAGCAGAGATCGTGTCCCCTTATTACGGGATTCTCATCAATACGAGCGTGGGTAACCCAACCGTGCCATCAATTACGGCGCTTGGGGGATAAGCCAGTTTTACCAGGAAGTGGGGATGCTTAGCTTCGTCCGCCCATATAAAGGGATAAGGATTCACCTTTCTATCCACGCCTTCTTCCTCATTCGCTCATCCGTTTTCGCACACTCGAACTCTAGCGCCCAAGTCCGCTCTTCCCACCTCCACCTTCTCCAACCATGTCCGGAGCGGGAGGCAGGTGGATGGTCTCCTCCGTCACGGAGGGAGACATCAAGAAGCTGCGCGGAGCCGGATACTTAGCCGCGAACATCGCGCATCGGCTGCCCGCTGTGGGGCAGATCGTCCCTACCCCGGAACCTCACGAGAGGGTAGTTTTCCTTCACCACTTCCTCCGCGGACTAGGGTTTCCCCTCCATCCATTCGTCCGCGGTCTCATGTTCTACTATGGGCTAGACTTTCATGATCTGGCTCCGAACTTCATCCTTAACATTTCGGCGTTCATCGTCATGTGTGAGGCTTTCCTCCGCATCCGGCCCCACTTCGGCCTGTGGTTAAAGACCTTCAATATCAAGCCGAAGGTAGTACGAGGCCAACAAGCAGAATGTGGCGGAGCCATGGTGGGCAAGATGCCCAACGTCATATGGCTCGAAGGCTCCTTCGTGGAGACAATAAAGGGATGGCAATCGGCGTGGTTCTACATCACCGAGCCGCGCGACGCCGAATGGGCGGCAGCCCCTGAGTTTCGATCTGGATTCCCAACACGGCTCACTTCCTGGAAAGAGAAGGGCTTGTCATGGGGTTCATCAGTGGAGCTGGATGGACTCCAGAAATGTATCTGGAGCATGGCGAGCAAGAAGCTCAAGCTTGTCAACATAGTCCAAGTTATGCTCATCCGCCAGATCCTCCCGTGTCAACAACGGGATTTTACCTTGTGGGAGTTCGACCCGGCCCAGCACCAGACTCTGAGCGAGATCTTCGATACGACGCACAAGGACGTCTGGAAGGTGCTGTTCAAGGGTGCCGAGGTCCCCCCTTCTCTCACCGAGGACCGCGGACTAAGCGCAAAGCGCCTAGCGCGTTCGGTGAGTTCAATACGTCCCGTCGGACATTTATTTTCCCCAGCTTAATTATGCACGGGGTCTAATCTCCATGCCTTTGATAGGACTGGGTGGAGTTGTCGGGCAGATTAACTGTCCGGCCCCTTTGCCCGAAGACACTGCGGGCGCTCTCCTGACGGAGATGCTAGCTCCGGCTCCTTACAAGGTGCCGGAGAAGACCAAGAAGGCCAAGGGAGCCCGAAAGAGTTCCCGATGCCAGGTGTTATCGGACTCATCGTCCGATAATTCTGCGGCACACTCTTCCCCTGAAGACGAGGAGGAAGAAGAAGATGCTCCCCCTCCAGGCGGGGGAGACAAGAAAAGGAAGGCCGCCCCAACTGGGGAGGCCGAAAGGTCCAAGAAGGGAAGGACTCTCCTTCCGGATAGCTCCACCACCGCCGACGAAGGAAAAGACGAGTGGTTGCCCAGGGCCAAGCCCCCGGGGAGATCCTAAGTATTCAGATACCATAGTAACTCATAGAATTCCTTTGTCGCACTGTTTTCCCTAACGCCGAACATAATTATGCAGGCCGCCACGAGCCAATATTGAGGTATCATCGGACGGCTCCCTGGTCTCGTCGGACATGGACAGCGATCCAGTCCCGACCGCCACCTCCCCTCATCCTGCCGACGACGCTGAGGTGCCTCCTCAAGGGGCACCAGATCGAGGGGAGACAGTCCCGGAGGCGCCTCAAGGCGACCTTCCGGACTCCGGGAGCCGAGGGGACGAGGCCCTTGAGAGCTTCGAGTTCGGTCCTCAGCCGAACACCGCGCCGGAACCTCCAGCGGTTCCAGGCTCGGGCAGGCGGCATCCTTCTAAGAGGGGCAAGACGCCTGTGCCGGTGACCTCTGTCCATCCAGAGGCGCCGGACAATCCGCTGGAAGCGCTTCGCAGCGCTTCCATCAACGAGGAGCACCGCACTATCATGAGTGCGGTGATCTAGAAGGTTCAGTCCACCAAGAGCGGATTGACTGAAGCCTGTGCCAGCCTTCTAACAGGCTTTGAGGTAAGTGTTTTAAAATGTAGTAGAAATATTACCGCATAGACAGTAGCCCCTGATGCTTTGTTCGGTGTTCACAAAGAAAAGCCGAACAAAGGATCAAATAATATCATAGGAGACTAATATAAGTATGTCAATATGCATATGCAGGCTTCGCTGCTGGCGTCCGCCGCACTGCCTGCGGAGGTCGCCGTACTGAAGCAGGACCTCGAGGGGTCCAGGAAAGAGCTCGGCCTTGCCAAGAGGCAGCTCGAGGAGAACAAGGGTAAGTAATACCCTGTCTATAGATATGTATATATAAAAGAAGACGCGATTGCAAGATGACAGGATCAACGTATATTTGCTAGGGGCCACGACCGAGGTGGTGACCCTGAAGCAAGCGCTAACCAAGGCCGAGGATATAGCGGCCAAGGAGCGCACCGAGCGAAAGAAGCACGAGGCTCGGGTGGGCGAGGTGCAGGAAGAGCTCCAGGCTCTCGTGGCGAAGCACGAGGCGTTGGAGCTAGACTCAAAGACGCGGGAGTCTGAGCTTGCCGTGGCCCTCGAGAGCGCAAAAAATGCCAAGGTCGAAGCCCAAAAGGCTGTCCAAGAGATCGACGCGATGAAGAAGATAGCGGCGGGTAAGGCTTTCTATATGCAAAGTAAGCATGTAAAAGTAAATTACCGATTACTTACCCGAATCCGGAGCTCTCCAGGAGCATTCGCAGATTTGCCCCGCAGCGTGTCCGATGCCGCACAATTTTACCAGGCCGAGGATGGAAGCTCAACGAAGAAGCTATTATGGTCTCAGTATGCTGAGGCCGAACACCCGGTGCCAATGAGCGACCAGCTGAAGAAGATGGTCGAGCTACATAAGGCGGCCGATCGGGCCATGAAGAGCTTTATAGTACGGCTGTGGCCTGGCGACGCCCTTCCGAACAGCTTCTTCGGCCTGGTGAGGCGGCTTGTGGATGCCTGCCCGCGGTTGGAGGTCGTCGATCTGTCTGCATTGAAGGTGCACGCCGGGCTTTCGCCCGTGTGAAATTGCAGTGGGTCGAGCTAGACGCCGTGAAGCTGATCAAGGAGGGGCCGCCGGAGGGCAAGGAGCACCGCCACCCCGAGATGTACTATGAGGGTGTTCTTCCAGGTGCCCGTCTCATAGCGGACGAGTGTTCCAAAGATGTAATATTTGAGTGAGACTTGCTCGTTTTATCCCGTATTTATGAAAACTCGTTTCATATGCGCTTTGCAACCCTTGTTTGAATTTAAAATATTACCTTCTGTTTGACTGTTTATCCAATCTGAGAGATGGCTAGTCCTCGCCTTCTGCCCCCATGCCACGAGTGCTGGGGTGTTCGGGATAAACCTGAGCACTCTTGTTCCCATGTTTGGGTCCTTCGAGGGAGGTGCTCAGCACAGCGAACAAGGCAACCGGACTAATAATGCTTTATCACTCTCACTTAGCCATAGAATTCTGTAATTTTAAATTTCGGCGAAGCCCCTGGTATTCGGAAGGCCGAATTTGGTGCGCGATACACGCCTTTAATCCGGACAGGGCTGGCCCCTCGCTCTAAGCGGAATAAGTCTTTAGGGACTCGAAAACCTCGCCGAACAGCGACCAGTCTCTCGCCTTATCATGACAGTCAGTTTTAGCTTTCTCTACTGAGGTGCTAAACCCAGCAGAACCGGGGCACAATCACAGTAGTTCTCCTAGCGCTACCTTAGCCGATAGAGCGGAACGTAAGGTACCAAAACATAGGAGCCGGGCAAACCCAACATTTGACCAAAGACATGATTCGGAGCTGATGCATATAATGCTATAAGTTCGGGGTGCCGCACTTGTGAAAGTGTTCGGACTTTTCACACTACATTGTGGGGTACGTAAGCCCCTGGTGTATTGGCCGTACCATATGTACGGTTGCAAGGCGTCATTAATGAACACACACACACACATATATATATATATAACAAGAATGCAATAATAGTCGTAATGTCATGCATTGTTTATTAAAAAATTGCGTTAAAGCAGGGTGATACAGATAGTGCGGTAAGCAAAGAGTAGGACTATGTCGCCTCCAAGGGCAAGATGAGGAATGCTATTAAATCGAATATTTCGCTCGTTACTGTAACCAACCTGGGAATTCCGTGGTATGACGTAGCTGTTTGCCTCCTTGGTTGCTGCATCATGTGTTCGGCAATAGTGTTGCCAGACAGTGTTTCTAGAGATTAAGGTCCTGAAAGAAAAAGAAAAATAACCAAACGGGAAGCCCCTAGTGCGGTTTAGGCCGCGTTTTGGGGTGTGCCGCAGTTGTGCCCCCCTCCCCATCTGTGCCCATGGTATTTTTAATGCGTAATTATGTACGCGCGGCACGAGTTTCGCCGCTGGGCTGGGATAGGGGTGGCCGCTGTATTGCTACTCGAGCTCAGATCGCGCCAGGTGGTCTATTTGCCGACTGCCCCGAGCGCGCTTGAAGGTGACCGGGCTTTGAAGCGCCGAACTGGTTGATTGCCTTGAGAGGCTGCTTTGCGTTTCTGCTGCGAGGGCTGCGGTGTGCTCCTCTGTTCGGAGAGAGCGCTATGTGTTTCCATTGACTGTAATAACTCCGCGAGGTCCTGGCATCTTGAGCTTGAGGTATGCATAATGCGGTACCGCATTGAATCTAGCAAATGCGGTTCGCCCGAGCAGCGCGTGATAACCACTGTGGAACGGGACTATATCGAAGAGTAACTCTTCACTTCGGAAGTTATCCCGGGATCCGAAGACCACTTCCAGTGTAATTGAGCCTATGCAATGGGCCTCTACACCTGGAATGACGCCCTTAAAGGTTGTTTTTGTGGGTTTGATCCTTGAGGGGTCTATACCCATTTAGCGCACTGTGTCCTGATAAAGCAGGTTCAGGTTGCTGCCGCCATCCATAAGGACTCGAGTGAGGTGAAATCCGTCAATGATTGGGTCTAGGACTAGTGGGGTGGTCCCTGCGATCGAAGGTGATCGGACAGGAGGACCAAGGGTTGAACTTTGGGGCGACTGGCTCCAACGCATATATGTCCCTAAGCGCATGCTTCCGCTCCCTCTTGGGGATGTGGGTTGCGTATATCATGTTCACCGTCCGCACTTGTGGGGGAAACCTCTTCTGTCCTCCAGTGTGCGGCTGCCGGGGCTCCTCCTCGTCATCGCTATGCGGCCCCTTGTCCTTGTTTTCAGCAATTAACTTGCCGGCCTGCTTGAACACCCAGCAATCCCTGTTGGTGTGATTGGCTGGCTTGTCTGGGGTGCCGTGTATTTGACACAAGCGATCGAGTATACGGTCCAAGCTAGACGGACCCGGCATACTTTGTTTGAATGGCTTTTTCCGCTGACCGGGTTTAGAGCCTTTGAATCCGGCATTGACTGCCGTATCCTCAGTATTTTCGCTGTTAATGCGGCGCTTATGTTTGTTGCGACGTGACCTGCTATTGCCGTCCTTGGTATCTGAGGTACCATGGTTCTTTGATATGTTATTACTGCGAGCCAGCTAGCTGTCTTCTCCCGCGCAAAAGCGGGTCATGAGCGTCGTGAGAGCTGCCATAGATTTCGGCTTTTCCTGACCAAGGTGCCGGGCTAGCCACTCGTCTCGGATGTTGTGTTTGAAAGCCTCTAAGGCCTCCTCATCCGGACAATCGACGATTTGATTTTTCTTTGTAAGAAACCAAGTCCAGAATTGCCTGGCCGACTCTTCTGGCTGCTGAATTATGTGGCTCAAGTCATCGGCGTCTGGTGGTCGCACATAAGTGCCTTGAAAGTTGTCGAGGAATGCGGCTTCCAGATCTTCCCAACAGCTAATGGAGTCCGCTGGCAAGCTGTTAAGCCAATGCCGCGCTGGTCCTTTGAGCTTTAGTGGGAGGTATTTGATGGCGTGTAAGTCATCACCGCGGGCCATGTGGATGTGGAGGAGGAAATCCTCAATCCATACTGTGGGATCTGTTGTGCCGTCGTATGATTCAATATTTACAGGTTTGAAACCTTCTGGGAATTGATGTTCCATTACTTCGTCTGTGAAGCATAAGGGATGTGCGGCGCCTCTGTATTGGGCTATATCGCGGCGCAGCTCGAATGGGTCTTGCCTGCTGTGTTCGGCCCGGCCGGATTTGCTTTTACTATATCCGGCGTGACGTTTATCGTCTCGCAGAGTGGTGCTCCGTCGTGATCCGTAGATCGATCTTGCATGCTTTGCTTTGTCCTCCAATATGTCTCGCTGGTCTGGTGTATCTCCCCATGCCTTTTTATTTGAATGGCGTCGGGGTGGAGGCTGAGCTTTTGGCTGGAATGCCTCTCTATCGCGGCCATGAGGTGGCTGATCAGCCGTACCATACGCTTCTTCCTCTAGTCAAGGTAGTAACCTGCACTTTGGGTAATTCTTGGAGGGGCGCTCGAGTTTATATTCCTTGGCAGCGAGGACTTCAGTCCATCTATCAGCTAGCGGATCTTGCTCAGCTTGAAGCTGCTGCTGCTGCTTTTTCTTTAGGCTATTTGTCATGGCTGTAAGCCGGCGCTTGAAGCGCTCTTGTTCGACGGGATCCTCTGGTACGGTGAATTCACCATCGCCGAGGCTTGCCTCGTCTTCGGAGGGGGGCATGTAATTGTCATCCTCCTCCTCTCCGTCTGCCGCTCTCTCAGGAGAGCTGGCTCCTCCATCCTACTGCTCTAAATCATGCTGGAGGGGATTGTTGTTGTCTTCGGCACTATCCGGAGTGTTATTATCTCCTGTGCCGGTATCACCACTTTTGCTTTGGCGGGACTTAGAGCGGCGCTGCTGACGTCGGCGCTTGGGTTGTTTCTTGGAGGGGTCATCCTCCGCTATCTCGTCGCCATTGCCTTCTTTGGGTGTATCCACCATGTATATGTCATATGACGAGGTGGCTTTCCAGTGCCCTATAGGCACTGGTTCATGTTCGTCTCCTACATCGTCGTCCATACAGTCTATGTCTTCGGAGTCGAAGTCGAGCATGTCGGTTAAATCATCGACAATGGCTACAAAGTGGGTGGTGGGTGGGCGTCAAATTTCTTCATCGTCCGCATCCAATCCTGTTGGCCATAATCCGGCCAGGGCTCTCCTGACAAAGAGAGAGACCTTAGTGAATTCAGAATGTCGCCGAAGGGCGAGTGCTGAAAGATATCCGCGGCGGTGAATTCCATGATCAGCGCCCAATCAGATTCGATTGGCAGGGGCATGGGCGGTTCAGAGTCAGAAAAAGAGTCCGGCACCTTGGAGTCATGGGCTGCGCAGAGGATTAAGCTGGTGTTCGGCTCGATCGCCGTTGAGACTGCAGCCCCTGAGGTGGTGTCTAACCACCCGTCCTCGATTGGCGCAGTTGGCTCCAAGCTAAGGGTCGGAGCTGATGCGGGCGCGGCCTCTGGGGTACTGTTCAGCGGCAGAGCTAGATCATACCTATCGTGACAGTCCGGCGCGCCCAGCTGTGGCTCGAATCCGTCGAAGATCAAGTCTCCGTGGATGTCGGCCGTGTAGTTCAAACTTCCAAGTCTGACCTGATGGCCAGGGGTGTAGCTTTCAATCTACTCCAGATGGCCAAGCGAATTAGCCCGCAGTGCAAAGTCGCCGAATACGAAGATCTGTCCGTGGAGAAAAGCCTCGCCCTGGACCGCATCGCTATCGATGATAGTAGGAGCCATCAAGCCTAACAGCGACGACACAGAGGAACTCTCAATGAAAGCACCAATGTCGGTGTCAAAACCGGCGGATCTCAGGTAGGGGGTCCCGAACTGTGCGTCTAGGCCGGATGGTAACAGGAGGCAGGGGACACGATGTTTTACCCAGGTTCGGGCCCTCTTGATGGAGGTAAAACCCTACGTCCTTCTTGATTGATATTGATGATATGGGTAGTACAAGAGTAGATCTACCACGAGATCAGAGAGGCTAAACCCTAGAAGCTAGCCTATGGTATGATTGTATGTTGTGATTGTTGTCCTACGGACTAAAACCCTTTGGTTTATATAGACACCGGAGAGGGTTAGGGTTACACAAGGTCGGTTACAAAGGAGGAGGTATCCATATCCGTATTGCCTAGCTTGCCTTCCACGCCAAGTAGAGTCCCATCCGGACATGAGACAAAGTCTTCAATCTTGTATCTTCATAGTCTAACAGTCCGGCCAATGGAGATAGTCCGGCTGTCCGCAGACCCCCTAATCCAGGACTCCCTCAATCGGCATAGTCATGCGGCTTGCCGAAGTCATTGGCAATGAAGCGTAGGAACCTAAACTGAAAGATCTGGCCCAAGCAAAGGGGGTGTCGAGGACCCGGGGACAAAGCTGGTTGGGGGAGAGAGAATCAGCCTATCTAGGGACTTGGGTAAGCCATCTCGATCCGATCAGGGGATCTGCACGCACCCCCCCTACTTGGCACACAAATTGTCGATGCTCTTAAGACCGACACTGTCATCAACTAACGACGTATTTGTTAAGAGGGGGTGCAAGCAATGGATTGATATGGTAAGGAACGAGACATGCAATTTACTCAAATCACGCTGCTACCTCTTGAGCACTGCATTGGTTTTTCCTTGAAGAGGAAAGGGTGGTGCAGTAAAGCAGCGTAAGTATTTCCCTCAGTTTTGAGAACCAAGGTATCAATCCAGTAGGAGACCACGCGCGAGTCACCTCGTACCTACACAAACAAATAAGAACCTCGCAACCAACGCGATAAAGGGGTTGTCAATCCCTTCATGGCACTTGTAAGAGTGAGATCTGATAGAGATGATAATAATAAGATAAGTATTTTTGGTATTTTTATGATATAGATTGAAAGTAAAGATTGCAGAATAAAATAGATTGGAAACTTGTATGATGGAAAATAGACCCCGGGGCCATAGGTTTCACTAGTGGCTTCTCTCAAGATAGCATAAGTATTACGGGGGGTGAACTAATTACTGTCGAGCAATTGACAGAAAAGAAAATAATTATGAGTATATCTAGGTATGATCATGTATATAGGCATCATGTCCGTGACAAGTAGACCGACTCCTGCCTGCATCTACTACTATTACTCCACACATAGACCGCTATCCAGCATGCATCTAGAGTATTACGTTCATAAGAACAGAGTAACGCCTTAAGCAAGATGACATGTGATACGTCCATTTTGCATCATGCTTTTATATCAATATTTATTGCATTATGGGATGTTATTACACATTATGTCACAATACTTATGCCTATTCTCTCTTATTTTACAAGGTTTACATAAAGAGGGAGAATGCCGGCAGCTGGGATTCTGGGCTGGAAAAGGAGCAAATATTAGAGACCTATTCTGCACAGCTCCAGAAGTCCTGAAACTTCACGGAAGATGTTTTGCAAATATATAAAAAATACTAATAGCAAGAGCCTCACCAGGGGGTCACACCCTGCCCACGAGGGTGGGGGCGCGCCCTACCCTCCTGGGCGCACCCCCTACCTCGTGGGCCCCCTGGTGGCCCTCCGGTGGCCATCTTCTGCTATATGGAGTCTTTTGATGGGAAAAAATCATAAGCCATCTTCTCGGACGAAACTCCACCGCCACAAGGCGGAACCTTGGCGGAACCAATCTAGGGCTCTGGCGGAGCTGTTCTGCCGGGGAAACTTCCCTCCCGGAGGGGGAAATCATCGCCATCGTCATCACCAACGCTCCTCTCGTCAGGAGAGGGCAATCTCCATCAACATCTTCATCAGCACCATCTCATCTCAAAACCCTAGTTCATCTCTTGTATCCAATTCTTATCTCCAAGTCCGGGATTGGTGCTAGTAGGTTGCTAGTAGTGTTAATTACTCCTTGTAGTTGATGCTAGTTGGTTTAATTGGTGGAAGATCATATGTTCAGATCCTATATGCACATTAATACCCCTCTGATTATGAACATGTTTATGCTTTGCGAGTAGTTACTTTTGTTCCTGAGGACATGGGAGAAGTCTTGCTATTAGTAGTCATGTGAATTTGGTATTCGTTCGATATTTTGATGAGATGTATGTTGTCTCTCCTCTAGTGGTGTTATGTGAACGTCGACTACATGACACTTCACCATTATTTGGGCCTAGAGGAAGGCATTGGGGAGTAATAAGTAGATGATGGGTTGCTAGAGTGACAGAAGCTTAAACCCTAGTTTATGCGTTGCTTCGTAAGGGGCTGATTTGGATCCATATGTTTCATGCTATGGTTAGGTTTACCTTAATACTTTTGTTGTATTTGCGGATGCTTGCAATAGAGGTCAATCATAAGTGGGATGCTTGTCCAAGTAAGGGAAGCACCCAAGCACCGGTCCACCCACATACCAAATTATCAAAGTACCGAACGCGAATCATATGAACATGATGAAAACTAGCTTGACGATATTCCCATGTGTCCTCGGGAGCGCTTTTCATCTTATAAGAGTCTGTCCAGGCTTGTCCTTTGCTACAAAAAGGATTGGGCCACCTTGCTGCACCTTATTTACTTTTGTTACTTGTTGCTCGTTACAAATTATCTTATCACAAAACTATCTGTTACCACTTATTTCAGTACTTGCAGAGAATACCTTGCTGGAAACCGCTTATCATTTCCTTCTGTTCCTCGTTGGGTTCGACACTCTTACTTATTGAAAGGACTACGATAGATCCCCTATACTTGTGGGTCATCAAGGCTCTTTTCTGGCGCCGTTGCCGGGGAGTGAAGCACCTTTGGTAGGTGGAATTTGGTAAGGAAAAATTTATATAGTGTGCTGAAATTTACTGTCACTTGTTACTATGGAAGGTAATCCTCTGAGGGGCTTGTTTGGGGTATCTTCACCTCAACCAGTAGAGAAAAGAGGTGCTCCTCAACCTACTGAACCTACTGAAAATGAAAATGAAAATGAAAATGCTTCCTTTGAAGTTCCTTCAGGTATGATAGAAAAACTGCTAGCTAATCCTTTTCTAGGAGATGGAACAAAACATCCTGATGAACATTTGATATATGTGGATCAAGTTTGTGGATTATTTATGCTTGCATGTGTACCTGGAGATGTTGTTAAGAAGAAGGTCTTCCCCTTATCTTTGAGGGGAGATGCATCGACATGGTATAGGCTATGTGATGATATGAGGTCTTGGAATTACAAACGATTGAAATTGGAATTTCATCAGAAGTTTTATCCTATGCATCTTGTTCATCGTGATCACAATTATATATATATATATATATATATATATAATTTTTGGCCTCGCGAAGGAGAAAGCATCGCTCAAGCTTGGGGGAGGCTTAAATCAATGTTATATTCATGCCCCAATCATGAGCTCTCAAGAGAAATGATAATTCAAAATTTTTATGCTCGGCTTTCTGGTAACAATCGCACCATGCTTGATACTTCTTGTGCTGGCTCTTTTATGATGAAGACTATTGAATTCAAATGGGATTTATTGGAAAGAATTAAACGCAACTCTGAAGATTGGGAACTCGACAATGGTAAGTAGTCAGGTATGACACCTAGCTTTGATTGTGTAAAATCTTTTATGGATACTGATATTTTTCGTAAATTTAGCACTAAATATGGACTTGACTCTGAGATAGTAGCTTCTTTCTGTGAATCTTTTGCTGCTTATGTTGATCTCCCCAAGGAGAAGTGGTTTAAATATCATCCTCCCATAGAAGTAAAAGTAGCTGCACCTATTAAAGTTGAAGAAAATACTATCACTTATAATGATCCTATTGTTCCTACTTCTTATGTTGAGAAACCACCTTTCCCTGTTAGGATAAAGGATCATGCTAAAGCTTCAACTGTAGTTCGTAAAAGCAATATTAAAACATATACCCCTCCTGAGCAAGTTAAAGTTGAACCTAATATTGCTATTGTTAAAGATCTCTTATCTGATAATATAGATGGGCATGTTATTTATTTCTGTAATGATACTGCTAGAATTGCTAAACCCCATGATAAAGATAGACCTAGACCTGTGGTAGGCATGCCTGTTATTTCTGTTAAAATAGGAGATCATTGTTATCATGGCTTATGTGATATGGGTGCTAGTGCTAGTGCAATACCTTATTCCTTATACAAAGAAGTTATGCATGATATTGCACCTGCTGAGATGGAAGATATTGATGTCACAATTAAACTTGCCAATAGAGATACTATTTCACCAATGGGAATTGTTAGAGATGTTGAAGTCTTGTGTGGGAAAACTAAATATCCTGCTGATTTTCTTGTTCTTGGTTCACCACAAGATAGCTTTTGTCCCATTATATTTGGTAGA
Organism: Triticum urartu; assembly: GCF_003073215.2. Taxonomy (NCBI): domain Eukaryota; kingdom Viridiplantae; phylum Streptophyta; class Magnoliopsida; order Poales; family Poaceae; genus Triticum; species Triticum urartu. The sequence continues at coordinate 384,555,350 of NC_053024.1, read as the reverse complement.
CCCTTCTTAAATACCGTTAATGCTACCATAGATTGCAAAAGAGATGTTGTTACTATCGGTTTAGATGATATGACTCATGAATTTAATTTTTCTAAATTTAGTAGACAACACCATGAAGAAGAATTACCTAGTAAGGATGAAATTATTGGTCTTGCTTCTATTGTCGTACCTCCTAGTGATCCGTTAGAACAATATTTGCTAGACCATGAAAATGATACATTTATGAATGAAAGAAGGGAATTAGATGAAGTATTCTTTAAACAGAAACCTATTCTGAAAATCAATTTACCTGTTGAAATCCTAGGGGATCCTCCTCCACCCAAGGGCGATCCCGTGTTTGAGCTTAAACCGTTACCTGATACTCTTAAATATGCTTATCTTGATGAGAAAAAGATATATCCTGTTATTATTAGTGCTAACCTTTCAGAACATGAAGAAGAGAGATTATTGAAAACTCTGAAGAAGCACCGTGCTGCTATTGGGTATACTCTTGATGATCTTAAGGGCATTAGTCCCACTCTATGTCAACATAAAATTAATTTGGAAGAAGATGCTAAACTAGTTTGTGATCATCAACGCCGGCTGAATCCTAAAATGAAAGAAGTGGTAAGAAAGGAGATACTAAAGCACCTTGAGGCAGGTATAATTTATCCCGTTACTAATAGTCAGTGGGTAAGCCCTGTCCATTGTGTCCCTAAGAAAGGAGGTATTACTGTTGTTCCTAATGATAAAGATGAATTGATTCCTCAAAGAATTATTACAGGTTATAGGATGGTAATTGATTTCCGCAAATTAAATAAGGCTACTAAAAAAAGATCATTACCCCTTACCTTTTATCGATCAAATGCTAGAAAGATTATCCAAACATACACATTTTTTCTTTCTAGATGGTTATTATGGTTTCTCTCAAATACCTGTGTCAGCTAAAGATCAATCAAAGACTACTTTTACATGCCCTTTTGGTACTTTTGCTTATAGACGTATGCCTTTTGGTTTATGTAATGCACCTGCTACCTTTCAAAGATGCATGATGGCTATATTCTCTAACTTTTTTGAAAAGATTTGTGAGGTTTTCATGGACGACTTTTCCGTCTATGGATCTTCTTTTGATGATTGCTTGAGCAACCTTGATCGAGTTTTGCAGAGATGTGAAGAAACTAATCTTGTCTTGAATTGGGAAAAGTGCCACTTTATGGTTAATGAAGGTATTGTCTTGGGGCATAAAGTTTCTGAAAGAGGTATTGAAGTTGATAAAGCCAAGGTTGATGCTATTGAAAAGATGCCATGTCCCAAGGACATCAAAGGTATAAGAAGTTTCCTTGATCATGCCAGTTTTTATAGGAGGTTCATTAAGGACTTCTCAAAAATTTCTCGGCCTCTGACTAATTTATTACAAAAAGATATACCATTTGTCTTTGATGATGATTTTGTAGAAGCATTTGAAATATTTAAGAAAGCATTGATCTCTGCACCTATTGTTCAGCCACCTGATTGGAATTTACCCTTTGAGATTATGTGTGATGCTAGTGATTATGCTGTAGGTGCTGTTCTAGGACAAAGAGTTGATAAGAAACTAAATGTTATTCAATCTGCTAGTAAAACTCTAGACAATGCTCAAAGAAACTATGCTACTACTGAAAAAGAATTCTTAGCAGTTGTATTTGCTTGTGATAAGTTTAGACCTTATATTGTTGATTCTAAAGTAACTATTCACACTGATCATGCTGCTATTAAATATCTTATGGAAAATAAAGATGCTAAACCTAGACTTATTAGATGGGTTCTCTTGCTACAAGAATTTGATTTGCATATTGTTGATAGAAAAGGAGCCGAGAACCCCGTTGCAGACAACTTGTCTAGGATAGAAAATGTGCTTGATGACCCACTACCTATTGATGATAGCTTTCCTGATGAGCAATTAAATGTCATAAATGCCTCTCATACTGCTCCATGGTATGCTGATTATGCTAATTACATTGTTGCTAAGTTTATACCACCTAGTTTCACATACCAGCAAAAGAAAAAGTTCTTTTATGATTTAAGGCATTACTTTTGGGATGACCCACATCTTTATAAAGAAGGAGTAGATGGTGTTATTAGACATTGTGTACCTGAGCATGAACAACAATAGATCCTACGCAAGTGTCACTCCGAAGCTTATGGAGGACACCATGCTGGAGATAGGACTGCACATAAGGTATTACAATCTGGTTTTTATTGGCCTACTCTCTTCAAGGATGCCTGTAAGTTTGTCTTATCTTGTGATGAATGTCAAAGAATTGGTAATATTAATAGACGCCAAGAAATGCCTATGAATTATTCACTTGTTATTGAACCATTTGATGTTTGGGGCTTTGACTATATGGGACCTTTTCCTTCCTCTAATGGTTATACACATATTTTAGTTGCTGTTGATTATGTTACTAAGTGGGTAGAAGCTATTCCAACTAGTACTGTTGATCATAACACTTCTATTAAAATGCTTAAAGAAGTTATTTTTCCAAGGTTTGGAGTCCCTAGATATTTAATGACTGATGGTGGTTCACATTTTATTCATGGTGCTTTCCGTAAAATGCTTGCTAAATATGATGTTAATCATAGAATTGCATCTCCTTATCACCCTCAGTCTAGTGGTCAAGTAGAATTGAGTAATAGAGAAATCAAATTAATTTTGCAAAAGACTGTTAATAGGTCTAGAAAGAATTGGTCCAAAAAACTTGATGATGCATTATGGGCCTATAGAACTGCATATAAAAATCCTATGGGTATGTCTCCGTATAAAATTGTCTATGGAAAAGCATGTCATTTACCTCTCGAACTAGAACACAAGGCTTATTGAGCTATTAAATAACTTAATTATGATTTTAAACTTGCCGGTGAAAAGAGGTTATTTGATATTAGCTCACTTGATGAATGGAGAACCCAAGCCTACAAAAATGCCAAGTTGTTTAAAGAAAAAGTTAAAAGATGGCATGACAAAAGGATACAAAAGCATGAGTTTAATGTAGGTGATTATGTATTGCTATACAACTCTCGTTTAAGATTTTTTGCAGGAAAACTTCTCTCTAAATGGGAAGGTCCTTACATTATCGAGGAGGTCTACCGTTCCGGTGCCATAAAAATCAACAACTTCGAAGGCACCAATCCGAAGGTGGTGAACGGTCAAAGAATCAAACACTATATCTCAGGTAATCCCATAAATGTTGAAACCAATGTTATCGAAACCGTAACCCCGGAGGAATACATAAGGGACACTTTCCAGAACGTTTCAGACTCCGAAAAGGAATAGGTATGTGGTACGGTAAGTAAACCAACTCCAAAACAGTTTTTAAGGCAATATTTCTCCGTTTTGGAATATTTAGAAAAATAGAAAAATAAGAAGCAGTCCGGGAAGGACACGAGGCCCCCACGAGGGTGGAGGGCGTGCCCTACCCTACTGGGCGCGCCCCCTACCTCATGGGCACCTCGTGTGCTATCTGTACTCCGTTTTCATACACGACACGTATTTTGGTCGGTAAAAATTCATTATATAATCTCCCGGATGTTTTGAGTCCCGTATCACGCAAAAAATCCCTTGTCTTTGTTTTGATCTGTCCTGCTGTAGACAGAGCAACAAGTTTTCAAGTGTCAGGGGATGGTGGAGCATGGACTCAAATCCAACTACATGATGGTCGCAGAATTCACCAACAAACACAAGCTGGATGCCGACAACATCGGGGAGACCATCTTCAAGCTTCACGAGAAAATCGAGCACCTTCAAGATCAAATCTATGACCTACAAAACCAAAACTGTGAGTATGAATATAGATTCAAAAGGATGAGTTTGGCTACAGATTTGAGGATCCTGGAGACTCGGTCATCCTTATATGATGGTGAGCTTATGCCTTGGAAGGAGGACGACAAGCCTACGCCATCAACAAAATCACAACCGTCTCCACCAACAAAGAAGAATTGAGTATCTGGTATGGGCACTCCACTTGGCAACTGCCAAACTTGGGGGAGTGCCCCGGTATCGTATCACCATCACTTTCATCTTTACCGTTTTTCTTAGTTCGATCCTTTTGGTAATATCTTGATCTAGTAGAGTAAAAGTTCTTAATATGATCTAGTTGTGAGTTTTGCTTTATTATCCTTCTATGTAATCGAGTCCGTGAGCTATATAATAAAGATTAGTGTTGAGTCAAGGGCTTGATTATTTTGCCATGATCCTAAAGGAATAAAAGAAAAGAGAAAGAAATAAAAAGAAACAAAGAGATCATATGAGTCTTATGGAGAGTAATGAGCTCACATAGAAAGAGTATGATGAATAAAAGTTGTTGAGAGCTGACAAGCATAGTTTTGGTCATCGTTGCAATTAATAGGAAGTAATAAAGAAAGAGAGGTCTTCACATATAAATATACTATCTTGGACATCTTTTATGATTGTGAGCACTCATTAAAATATGACATGCTAAAGAGTTGACATTGGACAAGGAAGACAATGTAATGGGTTATGTTTTCTTACATCTGAGATAAATTATATTGTCTTGGATCTTCCAACATGATGAGCTTGCCTTTCCCCCTCATGATAGCCAAATTCATTGCACCAAGTAGAGATACTACTTGTGCTTCCAAATACCCTTAAACCAGTCTTGCCATAAGAGTCCACCATATCTACCTATGGATTGAGTAAGATCCATCAAGTAAGTTGTCATCGGTGCAAGAAATAAAAATTGCTCTCTAAATATGTATGATTGATTGGTGTGGAGGAAATAAGCTTTATACGAGCGTGTGATATGGAAGTAATAAAAGCGACAGACTACATAATAAAGGTCCATATCACAAGTGGCAATATAAAGTGACGTTTTTTCGCATTAAGATTTTGTGCATCCAAACCATAAAAGCGCATGGCAACCTCTGCTTCCCTCTGCGAAGGGCCTATCTTTTACTTTTATCTCCTTCATTGCATAAGAGTCATGGTGATCTTCACCCTTCCTTTTTACATTTTACCCTTTGGCAAGCACAATATGTTGGAAAGATCCTGGTATATATGGCTAATTGGATGTGAGTTTTCATGAACTATTACTGTTGACATTACCCTTGAGGTAAAACATTGGGAGGCAAAACTATAAGCCCCTATCTTTATCTGTGTCCGATTAAAACTCCATACCTATAAGTATTGCGTGAGTGTCAGCAATTGTGAAAGATTATATGATAGTTGAGTATGTGGACTTGCTGAAAAGCTCTTATACATTGACTCTTTCCTATGTTATGATAAATTGCAATTGCTTCAATGACTGAGATTGTAGTTTGTTAGTTTTCAATGAAGTTTACGATTCATACTTGATATTGTGATTGAATTATTACTCTAGCATTAGATATTATATGACAAAGAATTATGTAAGTTGCTATTCTAAGAATGATCATGATGCCCCCATGTCCGTATTTTATTTTTTATCGACACCTCTATCTCTAAACATGTGGACATATTTTTCGATTTTGGCTTTTCGCTTGAGGACAAGCGAGGTCTAAGCTTGGGGGAGTTGATACGTCCATTTTGCATCATGCTTTTATATCAATATTTATTGCATTATGGGCTGTTATTACACATTATGTCACAATACTTATGCCTATTCTCTCTTATTTTACAAGGTTTACATAAAGAGGGAGAATGCCGGTAGCTGGGATTCTGGGCTGGAAAAGGAGCAACTATTAGAGACATATTCTGCACAGCTCCAAAAGTCCTGAAACTTCACGGAAGATGTTTTCAAAATATATAAAAAATACTGAGAGCAAGAACCTCACCAGGGGGCCACACCCTGCCCACGAGGGTGGGGGGCGTGCCCTACCCCCTGGGCGCGCCCCCTACCTCGTGGCCCCCCCTGGTGGCCCTCTGGTGGCCATCTTCTGCTACATGGAGTCTTTCGATGGGAAAAAAATCATAAGCCATCTTCTCGGACGAAACTCCGCCGCCACGAGGCGGAACCAATCTAGGGCTCTGGTGGAGCTGTTCTGCCGGGGAAACTTCCCTCCTGGAGGGGGAAACCATGGCCATCATCATCACCAACGCTCCTCTCATCGGGAGAGGGCAATCTCCATCAACATCTTCATTAGCACCATCTCATCTCAAAACCCTAGTTCATCTCTTGTATCCAATTCTTATCTCCAAGTCCGGGATTGGTGCTAGTAGGTTGCTAGTAGTGTTAATTACTCCTTGTAGTTGATGCTAGTTGGTTTAATTGGTGGAAGATCATATGTTCAGATCCTATATGCACATTAATACCCCTTTGATTATGAACATGTTTATGCTTTGTGAGTAGTTACTTTTTTTCCTGAGGACATGGGAGAAGTCTTGCTATTAGTAGTCATGTGAATTTGGTATTCGTTCGATATTTGGTGAGATGTATGTTGTCTCTCCTCTAGTGGTGTTATGTGAGTGATACGTCTCCAACGTATCTATAATTTTTGATTGCTCCATGCTACTTTATCTACTGTTTTGGACTATATTGGGCTTTATTTTCCACTTTTATATTATTTTTGGGACTAACCTATTAACCGGAGGCCCAGCCCAGAATTGCTGTTTTTTGCCTATTTCAGTATTTCGAGGAAACAGAATATCAAACGGAGTCCAAACGGAATGAAACCATCGGGAACGTGATCTTCTCACTGAACGTGATCCAGGAGATTTGGACCCTACTCCAAGAAGTTTCCGGGGAGGTCACGAGGGTGGAGGGCGCCCCCCTGGGCGCGCCCCCTGCCTCGTGGGCCCCTCGGAGCTCCACCGACGTGCTCCTTCCTCCTATATATACCTACGTACCCCCAATAGACCAAAGACGTAGCCAAAAACCTAATTCCACCGCCGCAACTTCCTGTATCCACGAGATCCCATCTTAGGGCCTGTTCCGGAGCTCCGCTGGAGAGGGCATCCATCACGGAGGGCTTCTACATCAACACCATAGCCCTTCCGATGAAGTGTGAGTAGTTTACTTCAGACCTTCGGGTCCATAGCTAGTAGCTAGATGGCTTCTTCTCTCTTTTTGGATCTCAATACAATGTTCTCCCCCTCTCTCGTGGAGATCTATTCGATGTAATCTTCTTTTTGCGGTGTGTTCGTTGAGACTGATGAATTGTGGGTTTATGATCCAACTTATCTATGAATAATATTTGAATCTTCTCTGAATTCTTTTATGTATGATTGAGTTATCTTTGCAAGTCTCTTCAAATTATCCGTTTGGTTTGGCCAACTAGATTGGTAGTTCTTGCAATGGGAGAAGTGCTTAGCTTTGGGTTCAATCTTGCGGTGTCCTTACTCAGTGACAGAAAGAGTTGCAAGGCACGTATTGTATTGTTGCCATCGAGGATAGCAAGATGGGGTATTTATCATATTGCATGAATTTATTCCTCTACATCATGTCATCTTACTTAAGGCGTTACTCTTTTTTTAACTTAATACTCTAGATGCATGCTGGATAGTGGTCGATGAGTGGAGTAATAGTAGTAGATGCAGGCAGGAGTCGGTCTACTTGTCACGGACGTGATGCCTATATACATGATTATACCTAGATAACCTCATAATTATGCTCAATTCTATCAATTGCTCAACAGTAATTTGTTCACCCACCGTAGAATATCTATGCTCTTGAGAGAAGCCACTAGTGAAACCTATGGCCCCCGGGTCTATTCTCATCATATCAATCTCCATTACTTTATTTTACTTGTTTTGCTTTTACTTTTCACTTTGCATCTTTATACCAAAAATACCAAAAATATTATCTCTATCAGATCTCACTCTCGTAAGTGACCGTGAAGGGATTGACAACCCCTAAGCATTGGTTGCGAGTTGCTACCATTTTGTGCAGGTACGAGGGACTTGCGCGTGACCTCCTACTGGATTGATACCTTGGTTCTCAAAAACTAAGGGAAATACTTACGCTACTGTGTCGCATCACCCCCTCCTCTTCGGGGAAAACCAACGCTAGCTCAAGACGTAGCAAGAAGGATTTCTGGCGCCGTTGCCGGGGAGGCCTACGCCAAGCCAAGTCAAGATTTACTCTCCCATCAACGAGCCATTTCTGGCGCCGTTGCCGGGGAAGCCTACGCCAAGCCAAGTCAAGATTTACTCTCCCGTCAACGAGCCATTTCTGGCGCCGTTGCCGGGGAAGCCTACGTACAAGTCAACATACCAAGTATCCATCACAATGTCTATCTCTTGCATTACACTATTTGCCATTTGCCTCTCGTTTTCCTCTCCCCCACTTCACCCTTGCCGTTTTATTCGCCCTCCTCTTTTTCCCCTTGCCTTTTGTTTGCTCGTGTGTTAGTTTTCTTACCTATCGCTATGTCGAATTCCTTATCCGCTCCTATGTCTCCCGAGTTTGAAGTTCTTCACTTCAAGCAACGGCAAGGAGAAAACTTAAAAGATGCTTGGTATAGGATGATGGAATCTTATCGTAAGTGCACCCTAGAGGTGAACTTTAGAATTCTTCTTCGCAAATTTTATGTTGGGTTAAACATGACGCATAGACAACTCTTGGATTGCATGGCCAAGGGAAATTTCATTAATATTGGTCCCGGTATTGCGCATGAGATTATAGAGGGAATAGTGGGAACACCACCCCAAAAGGGAGGATCTCATCCTACCCAGGAAGAAACCCAAGTGTTTGAGAAGATTTGCGAAGTAACAAAGATTTTACAAAAGTCTCTTGAGCCTCTTAAAAATATTAGCGGAAATCTTAACCGTATGAATATGTTGATTACTCTTTGCAATAAACGGTTGGATTCTTTAGATCTAAAAAATTTCTGAGTATGAAGGGAAGAGGGAAGAACCCCCCGGATTCAAGCATGACTCCGCTAAAAAGTTGAAAATTAAAGATGGCAATACCTAGATCTATCCTTGCTTTTATGCCTAGCTAGGGGCGTTAAACGATAGCGCTTGTTGGGAGGCAACCCAATTTTATTTTGTGTTTTTGTTTTTGGTTCTGTTTAGGAATAAATAATCCATCTAGATTCTGTTTAGATGTGGTTTTATCTTTTAATTAGTGTTTGTGCCAAGTTAAACCTATTAGATCTTCTTGGAAGATAGTTATTTGATCTTGCTGTAATTTTCAGAATCTTTGCGCTGAGTGCCCGAATTGTCAAAAATCACCAGAACGTGATAAAATAGTGATTCCAATTGCTGCTGATCAATAAACAAATTGCCCAGGTCGTCTAATTTTTGTAGAATTTTTTGGGTTCCAGAAGTTTGCGTTAGTAACAGATTACTACAGACTATTCTGTTTTTGACAGATTCTGTTTTGCATGTGTTGTTTGCTTATTTTGATGAATCTATGGCTAGTAAAATAGTTTATAAACCATAGAGAAGTTGGAATACAGTAGGTTTAACACCAATACAAATAAAGAACAAGTTCACTACAGTACCTTAAAGTAGTCTTTTGTTTTCTTTCTCTAACGGAGCTCACAAGATTTCTATTGAGTTTTGTGTTGTGAAGTTTTCAAGTTTTGGGTGAATTCTTTTGATGGATTATGGAACAAGGAGTGGCAAGAGCCTAAGCTTGGGGATTCCCATGGCACCCCCAAGATAATCCAAGGACACCAAAAAGTCAAAGCTTGGGGATGCCCCGGAAGGCATCCCCTCTTTCGTCCACTTCCATCGGCAATTTACTTGGAGCTATATTTTTATTCACCACATGATATGTGTTTTGCTTGGAGCGTCTTGTATTATTTGTGTCTTTTCTTTTTAGTCTACCACAATCATCCTTGCTGTACACACCTTTTGAGAGAGCCATGTCTGAATTGAAATTTGTTAGAATACTCTATGTGCTTCACTTATATCTTTTGAGCTTGATAGTTTACTCTATGTGCTTCACTTATATCTTTTTGAGCGTGATAATTTTTGCTCTAGTGCTTCACTTAGATCTTTTAGAGCACGGTGGTGGTTTGTTTTAAAGAAACTTGATCTCTCATACTTCACTTAGATTATTTTGAGAGTCGTTAATAGCATGGTAATTTGCTTAATGTTAATATACTTGGTATTCAAGATATGTGAAACTTTCTTTTTAGTGGGTTGAATACTAAGATAAGTTTGATGCTTGATAATTGTTTTGAGATATGGAGGTGATAATATCATAGTCGTGCTAGTTGAGTAGTTGTGAATTTGAGAAATACTTGTGTTGAAGTTAGCAAGTCCCGTAGCATGCACGTATGGTTAAAGTTGTGTAACAAATTTGAAGCATGAAGTGTACCTGGCTTGTGCATCCTTATGAGTGGCGGTCGGGGACGAGCGATGGTCTTTTCCTACCAATCTATCCCCCTAGGAGCATGCGCGTAGTACTTGATTTTTGATGACTTCTAAATTTTTGCAATAAGTATATGAGTTCTTTTGACTAATGTTGAGTCCATGGATTATACGCACTTTTACCTTTCCGCCATTTGCTAGCCTCTTCGGTACCGTGCATTGCCCTTTCTCACATTGAGAGTTGGTGCAAACTTCGCCGGTGCATCCAAACCCCGTGATATGATACGCTCTTTCACACATAAACCTCCCTATATCTTCCTCAAAACAGCCACCATACCTACCTATCATGGAATTTCCATAGCCATTCCGAGATATATTGCCATGCAACTTCCATCATCATCATCATCATCATCATCATGACATGCTTTACTTTTGTCATATTGCCATTGCATGATCTTGTAGTTGACATCATATTTGTGGCAAAGCCACCATGCATTATTTTTCATACATGTCACTCTTGATTCATTGCACCATCCCGGTACACCGCCGGAGGCATTCATATAGAGTCATATCTTGTTCTAGTATCGAGTTGTAATCATTATGTTGTAATCAATAGAAGTGTGATGATCATCATTATTAGAGCATTGCCCAATCAAAAAAAAGAGAAAGGCCAAAAAGAAAAAGAAAGGCCCAAAAGAAGAAGGAGAAAATAAAAAGGGCAATGCTACTATCTCTTTTTCCACACTTGTGCTTCAAAGTAGCACCTTGTTATTCATGTAGTGAGTCTCATATATTGTGCTTCAAAGTAGCGCCATGATTTTCATATAGTGAGTCTCGTAAGTTGTCTTGTTCATACTAGTGGGAATTTTTCATTATAGAACTTGGCTTGTATATTCCAACGATGGGCTTCCTCAAAATGCCCTAGGTCTTCATGAGCAAGCAAGTTGGATGCACACCCACTAGTTTTCTTTTGTTGAGCATTCTTAGCTCTAGTGCATCCGTTGCATGGCAATCCCTACTCCTTGCATTAACATCAATTGATGGGCATCTCCATAGCTCATTGATTAGCCTCGTTGATGTGAGACTTTCTCCTTTTTTGTCTTCTCCACACAATCCCCATCATCATATTCTATACCACCCATAGTGCTATGTCCATGGCTCGCGCTCATGTATTGCGTGAAGGTTGAAAAAGTTTGAGATTATTTGAGTATGAAACAATTGCTTGGCTTGTCATTGGGGGTATAGAAGTTGGGAACATCTTTGTGTGACGAAAATGAAGCATAGCCTAACTATATGATTTTGTAGGGATGAACTTCCTTTGGCCATGTTATTTTGAGATGACATAATTGTTTGATTAGTATGCTTGAAGTATTATCAATTTTTTATGTCAATATGAACTTTTGTCTTGAACCTTTCGGATCTGAATATTCATACCATGATTAAGAAGATTTACATTGAAATTATGCCAAAGTATCACTCCGCGTCAAAAATTCTCTTTTTATCATTTACCTACTCGAGGACGAGCAGGAATTAAGCTTGGGGATGCCTGATACGTCTCCAACGTATCTATAATTTTTGATTGCTCCATGCTACTTTATCTAGACTATATTGGGCTTTATTTTCCACTTTTATATTATTTTTGGGACTAACCTATTAACCGGAGGCCCAGCCCAGAATTGCTGTTTTTTTGCCTACTTCAGTATTTTGAGGAAACAGAATATCAAACAGAGTCCAAACGGAATGAAACCTTCGGGAACGTGATCTTCTCACCGAACGTGATCCAGGAGATTTGGACCCTACTCCAAGAAGTTTCCGGGGAGGTCACGAGGGTGGAGGGCGCCCCCCTGGGCGCGCCCCCCTGGGCGCGCCCCCCTGCCTCATGGCCCCCTCGGAGCTCCACCGATGTGCTCCTTCCTCCTATATATACCTACGTACCCCCAATAGACCAAAGACGGAGCCAAAAACCTAATTCCACCGCCGCAACTTCCTGTATCCACGAGATCCCATCTTAGGGCCTGTTCCAGAGCTCCGCCGGAGAGGGCATCCATCACGGAGGGCTTCTACATCAACACCATAGCCCTTCCGATGAAGTGTGAGTAGTTTACTTCAGACCTTCGGGTCCATAGCTAGTAGCTAGATGGCTTCTTCTCTCTTTTTGGATCTCAATACAATGTTTTCCCCCTCTCTCGTGGAGATCTATTCGATGTAATCTTCTTTTTGCGGTGTGTTTGTTGAGACCGATGAATTGTGGGTTTATGATCCAACTTATCTATGAATAATATTTGAATCTTCTCTGAATTCTTTTATGTATGATTGAGTTATCTTTGCAAGTCTCTTCGAATTATCCGTTTGGTTTGGCCAACTAGATTGGTAGTTCTTGTAATGGGAGAAGTGCTTAGCTTTGGGTTCAATCTTGCGGTGTCCTTACTCAGTGACAGAAAGAGTTGCAAGGCACGTATTGTATTGTTGCCATCGAGGATAACAAGATGGGGTATTTATCATATTGCATGAATTTATTCCTCTACATCATGTCATCTTGCTTAAGGCGTTACTCTGTTTTAACTTAATACTCTAGATGCATGCTGGATAGCGGTCGATGAGTGGAGTAATAGTTGTAGATGCAGGCAGGAGTCGGTCTACTTGTCACGGACGTGATGCCTATATACATGATCATACCTAGATAACCTCATAATTATGCTCAATTCTATCAATTGCTCAATAGTAATTTGTTCACCCACCGTAGAATATCTATGCTCTTGAGAGAAGCCACTAGTGAAACCTATGGCCCCAGGGTCTATTCTCATCATATCAATCTCCATTACTTTATTTTACTTGTTTTGCTTTTACTTTTCACTTTGCATCTTTATACCAAAAATATTATCTCTATCAGATCTCACTCTCATAAGTGACCGTGAAGGGATTGACAACCCCTAAGCGTTGGTTGCGAGTTCCTACCGTTTTGTGGAGGTATGAGGGACTTGCACGTGACCTCCTACTGGATTGATACCTTGGTTCTCAAAAACTGAGGGAAATACTTACGCTACTGTGCTGCATCACCCCCTCCTCTTTGGGGAAAACCAACGCTAGCTCGAGACGTAGCAGTGAGCGTCGACTACATGACACTTCACCATTATTTGGGCCTCGAGGAAGGCATTGGGGAGTAATAAGTAGATGATGGTTTGCTAGAGTGATAGAAGCTTAAACCCTAGTTTATGCGTTGCTTCGTAAGGGGCTGATTTGGATCCATATGTTTCATTCTATGGTTAGGTTTACCTTAATACTTTTGTTGTATTTGCGGATGCTTGCAATAGAGGTTAATCATAAGTGGGATGCTTGTCCAAGGGCAACACCCAAGCACCGGTCCACCCACATACCAAATTATCAAAGTACCGAATGCGAATCATATGAACGTGATGAAAACTAGCTTGACGATATTCCCATGTGTCCTCGGGAGCGCTTTACATCTTATAAGAGTCTGTCCAGGCTTGTCCTTTGCTACAAAAAGGATTGGGCCACCTTGCTGCACCTTATTTACTTTTGTTACTTGTTGCTCATTACAAATTATCTTATCACAAAACTATCTATTACCACTTATTTCAGTACTTGCAGAGAATACCTTGCTGGAAACCGCTTATCATTTCCTACTGCTCCTCATTGGGTTCGACACTCTTACTTATCGAATGGACTACGATAGATCTCCTATACTTGTGGGTCATCAACATGATGTAGAGGGATAAACTCATGCAATATGATATAAACCCCATCTTTTTATCCTCGATGGCAACAATACAACACGTGTCGTTTCCCTTTCTGTCACTGGGATCGAGCACCGCAAGATTGAACCCAAAGCTAAGCACTTCTCCCATTGCAAGAAAGATCAATCTAGTAGGCCAAACAAAACTAATAATTTGAAGAGACTTGCAAAGATAAACAAATCATACATAAAAGAATTCAGAGAATATTCAAATATTGTTCATAGATAAACTTGATCATAAACCCACAATTCATCGGATCTCGACAAACACACCGCAAAAGAAGATTACATCGAATAGATCTCCAAGATAATCGAGGAGAACTTTGTATTGAGATCCAAAGAGAGAGAAGAAGCCATCTAGCTACTAGCTATGGACCCAAAGGTCTGAGGTAAACTACTCACACATCATCGGAGGGGCCATGGAGTTGATGTAGAGGCCCTCAGTGATCGATGCCCCCTCTGGCGGAGCTCCGGAAAAGGCCCGAAGATGGGATCTCTTGGGTACAGAAGGTTGCGGCGGTGGAAATAGGGTGTCGTGGTGCTCCTGTATGTTTGCGGGGTATATGAATATATATAGGAGGAAGAAGTAGGTCGGTGGAGCAACGAGGGGCCCACAAGGGTGGAGGGCATGCCCCGGGGGTAGGCACGCCCCCCTGCCTCATGGCCTCCTCGTTGATTGCTTGACGTCCACTCCAAGTCCTCTGGATCACGTTTGTTCCAAAAATCACGCTCCCGAAGGTTTCATTCCGTTTGGACTCCGTTTGATATTCCTTTTTTGCGAAACACTGAAATAGGCAAAAAAACAGCAATTTGGGCTGGGCCTCCGGTTAATAGGTTAGTCCCAAAAATAATATGAAAGTGTAAAATAAAGCCTGTTACCATGCAAAATAGATAATATAATAGCATGGAACAACAAAAAATTATAGATACGTTGGAGACGTATCAAGCATCCCCAAGCTTAATTCCTGCTCGTCCTCGAGTAGGTAAATGATAAAAACAGAATTTTTTGATGTGGAATGCTTCCTAACATATTTCTCAATGTAATTTTCTTTATTGTGGCATGAATGTTCAGATCCGAAAGATTCAAGATAAAAGTTTAATATTGGCATAAAAATAATAATACTTCAAGCATACTAACTAAGCAATCATGTCTTCTCAAAATAACATGGCCAAAGAAAGTTCATCCCTACCAAATCATATAGTTTGGTCATGCTCCATTTTCGTCACACAAGAATGCTCTCATCATGCACAACCCCTTATGACAAGTCGAGCAATTGTTTCATACTTTAGTAATCTCAAACTTTTTTCAACTTTCATGCAATACATGAGCGTGAGCCATGGATATAGCACTATGGGTGGAATAGAATATAATGAAGGGGGTTATGTGGAGAAGACAAAAAAGGAGAAAGTCTCACATCGACGCGGCTAATCAATGGGCTAGGGAGATGCCCATCAATTGATGTCAATGCAAGGAGTAGGGATTGCCATGCAACGGATGCACTAGAGCTATAAATGTATGAAAGCTCAACAAAAGAAACTAAGTGGGTGTGCATCCAACTTGCTTGCTCACGAAGACCTAGGGCACTTGAGGAGGCCCATTGTTGGAATATACAAGCCAAGTTCTATAATGAAAAATTCCCACTAGTATATGAAAATGACAAAACAAGAGACTCTCTATCATAAAGATCATGGTGCTACTTTGAAGCACAAGTGTGGAAAAAAGGATAGTAGCATTGCCCCCTTTTTTTGGGCCTTTTTATTATTATTTTGCCTTTATTTTTTCTTTTTTATGGGACAATGCTCTATTACTGATGATCATCACACTTCTATTTATTTACAACTCAATGATTACAACTCAATACTAGAACAAGATATGACTCTATATGAATGCCTCCGGCGGTGTACCGGGATTGCGATGAATCAAGAGTGACATGTATGAAAAATTTATGAATGGTGGCTTTGCCACAAATACGATGTCAACTACATGATCATGCAAAGCAATATGACAATGATGATGCATGTCATAATAAATGGAACGGTGGAAAGTTGCATGGAAATATATCTCGGAATAGCTATGGAAATGCCATAATAGGTAGGTATGGTGGCTGTTTTGAGGAAGATATAAGGAGGATTATGTGTGATAGAGCGTATCGTATCACGGGGTTTGGATGCACCGACGAAGTTTGCACCAACTGTCAAGGTGAGAAAGGGCAATGCACGGTACCGAAGAGGCTAGCAATGGTGGAAGGGTGACAGTGTGTATAATCCATGGACTCAACATTAGTCATAAAGAACTCACATACTTATTGCAAAAATCTACAAGTCATAAAAAACCAAGTATTAAGCGCATGCTCCTAGGGGGATAGATTGGTAGGAAAAGACCATCGCTCGTCCCCGACCGCCACTCATAAGGAAGATAATCAATAACACCTCATGTTTCAAATTTGTTACACAACATTTACCATACGTGCATGCTACGGGACTTGCAAACTTCAACACAAGTATTCCTCAAATTCACAACTAATCAACTAGCACAACTTTGATATCACTATCTCCATATCTCAAAACAATCATCAAGTATCAAACTTCTCTTAGTATTCAATGCACTTATATGAAAGTTTTTATTATGCCTAAAAGAAAATTTCCATGTTGTTCTAAAGGACTCTCAAAATAATATAAGTGAAGCATGGGAGATCAATTATTTCTATATAAAATAAAACCACCACCGTGCTCTAAAAGATATAAGTGAAGTACTAGAGCAAAAACTATATAGCTCAAAAGATATAAGTGAAGCACATAGAGTATTCTAATAAATTCCAATTCATGTGTGTCTCTCTCAAAATGTGTGTACAGAAAGGATGATTGTGTTAAACTAAAAAGCAAATACTCAAATCATACAAGACTCTCCAAGCAAAACACATATCATGTGGCGAATAAAAATATAGCTCCAAGTAAAGTTACCGATAGAGGAAGACGAAAGAGGGGATGCCTTCCGGGGCATCCCCAAGCTTAGGATTTTTGGTGTCCTTGGATTTTACCTTGGGGTGCCTTGGGCATCCCCAAGCTTAGGCTCTTGCCACTCCTTGTTCCACAATCCATCAAATCCTTACCCACAACTTGAAAACTTCACAACACAAAACTTAAAAGAAAATCTTCGTGAGCTCCGTTAGTAAAAGAAAACAAACCAGTACTTCAAGGTACTGTAATGAACTCATTCTTTATTTATATTGGTTTTAAATCTACTGTATTCCAACTTTTCTATGGTTCATAAACTCTATTACTATCCATAGATTCATCAAAATAAGCAAACAACACACGAAAAACAGAATCTGTCAAAAACAGAACAGTTTGTAGTAATCTGTAGGTTTCGAATACTTCTGGAAGCCCAAAAATTCTAAAATAAATTGCTGGACGTGAGGAATTTATATATTAATCATCTTCAAAAAGAATTAACTAAATATCACTCTCCAATAAAAAAATGGCAGCAATTCTCGTGAGCGCTAAAGTTTCTGTTTTTTACAGCAAGATTAAAAAGATTTCCCCCAAATCTTCCCAACGGTTCTACTTGGCATAAACACTAATTAAATAAAAAAACACAACCAAAACAGAGGCTAGATAAATTATTTATTACTAAACAGGAGCAAAAAGCAAGGAATAAAAATAAAATTGGGTTGCCTCCCAACAAGCGCTATCGTTTAACGCCCTTAGCTAGGCATAAAAGCAAGGATAGATCTAGGTATTGTCATCTTTGGTATGCAATCCATAAGTGGCTCTCATAATAGATTCATAAGGTAATTTAATTTTCTTTCTAGGAAAGTGTTCCATGCCCTTCCTTAACAGAAATTGGAATCTAATATTCCCTTCCTTCATATCAATAATTGCACCAATCATTCTAAGGAAAGGTCTACCAAGAATAATAGGACATGAAGGATTGCAATCTATATCAAGAACAATGAAATCTACGGGCACATAGTTCCCATAGGTTTCTTAATGGTGGAATCCGCAAGGTCCAAGTTTAGAGAACAATCATCAAATTCACGGAAACCTAGCAAATCACACAAAGTTTTTGGAATCGTGGAAACACTTGCACCCAAATCACACAAAGCATAGCATTCATGATCTTTAATTTTAAATTTTATTGTAGGTTTCCACTCATCATAAAGTTTTCTAGGGATAGAAACTTCCAACTCAGGTTTTTCTTCATAATATTGCATCAAAGCATCAACGATATGTTTAGTAAAAGCTTTATTTTGACTATAAGCATGCGGAGAATTTAGCACGGATTGCAACAAGGAAATACAATTTATCAAAGAGCAATTATCTTAATTAAATTCCTTGAAATCCAAGATAGTATGTTCATTGATATTTAAAGTTTTGACCTCTCCAATCCTACATTTATCAACTTTGGCATCAAGATCTAAAAACTCCGAATTTTTGGGACGTCTTCTAACTAAAGTTGACTCATCTCCAGTCCCATCATTATCAAGATTCATATTGCAAAAGAAAGATTTAATAGGGGACACATCAATTACTTTTAGATCTTCATCTTTATTGTCATGAAAACTAGAAGAACACGCTTTCACAAAGCAATCTTTCTTAGCACGCATCCTAGCGGTTCTTTCTTTGCACTCATCAATGGAAATTCTCATGTCTTTGAGAGACTCATTGATATCATGCTTAGGTGGAATAGATCTAAGTTTCAAAGAATCAACATCAAGAGAAATTCTATCCACGTTCCTAGCCAACTCATCAATCTTAAGAAATTTTTCTTCAATCAAAGCATTGAAACTCTTTTGCGAAGTAATAAATTCTTTAATACTAGATTCAAAATCAGAGGGCATATTATTATAATTTCCATAAGAATTGTTGTAGGAGTTACCATAATTATTAGAGGAATTACTAGGAAATGGCCTAGAATTAAAATTACCTCTATACGCGTTATTACCAAAATTGTTCCTACCAACAAAATTCACATCCATAGATTCATTATTATTCTCAAGCAAAGTAGACAAAGGCATATCATTAGGATCAGTAGGAGCACTCTTATTAGCAAACAATTTCATAAGTTCATCCATCTTTCCACTCAAAACATTAATCTCTTCAATTGCATGCACCTTTTTACTAGTAGATCTTTCAGTGTGCCATTGAGAATAATTAACCATAATATTATCTAGGAGTTTGGTAGCTTCTCCTAAAGTGATTTCCATAAAAGTGCCTCCCTCGGCCGAATCAAAAGATTTCTAGAAGCAAAATTCAATCCGGCATAAAATTTTTGTATAATCATCCATAAATCCAAACCATGTGTAGGGCAATTACGTATCATTGATTTAATCCTCTCCCAAGATTGTGAAACATGTTCATGATCAAGTTTCTTAAAATTCATAATATCGTTTCTAAGAGAGATGATCTTAGCGGGAGGAAAATACTTAGAGATAAAAGCATCTTTGCACATATTCCATGAATCAATACTATTTTTAGGCAAAGACGAAAACCAAGCTTTAGCACGATCTCTAAGCAAAAACGGAAATAGCTTAAGTTTAACAATATCGTTGTCCACATCTTTCTTCTTTTGCATATCACACAAATCAACAAAGCTGTTTAGATGGGTAGCGGCATCTTCACTAGGAAGGCCAGAAAAAGGATCTTTCATGATAAGATGCAACAAAGCAGTATTAATTTCACAAGGTTCAGCATCGGTAAGAGGAGCAATCGGAGTGCTAATAAAATCATTATTGTTTGTATTGGCAAAGTCACACAATTTAGTATTATCTTGAGCCATCGTGACAAGCAAGCAATCCAACACACAAGCAAACAAGAAGCAAGCGAAAAAGAGGTGAACGGAAAAAGAGGGCGAATAAAACGGAAAGGGTGAAGTGGGGGAGAGGAAAATGAGAGGCAAATGACAAATAATGTAATGTGAAGGATAAGAGTTGTGATGGGTACTTGGTATGTCTTGACTTGGCATAGATCTCCCCGGCAACGGTGCCAGAAATCCTTCTTGCTACCTCTTGAGCACTGCGTTGGTTTTCCCTTGAAGAGGAAAGGGTGGTGCAGTAAAGCAGCGTAAGTATTTCCCTCAGTTTTTGAGAACCAAGGTATCAATCCAGTAGGAGACCACGCGCGAGTCACCTCGTACCTACACAAACAAATAGGAACCTCGCAACCAATGCGATAAAGGGGTTGTCAATCCCTTCACGGCCACTTGCAAGAGTGAGATCTGATAGAGATGATAATAATAAGATAAGTATTTTTGGTATTTTTATGATATAGATTGAAAGTACAGATTGCAAAATAAAATAGATTGGAAACTTGTATGATGGAAAATAGACCCGGGGGCCATAGGTTTCACTAGTGGCTTCTCTCAAGATAGCATAAGTATTACGGGGGGTGAACAAATTACTGTCGAGTAATTGATAGAAAATCGAATAATTATTAGAATATCCAGGTATGATCATGTATATAGGCATCACGTCCATGACAAGTAGACGGACTCCTGCCTGCATCTACTACAATTACTCCACACATCGACCGCTATCCAGCATGCATCTAGAGTATTAAGTTCATAAGAATAGAGTAACGCCTTAAGCAAGATGACATGATGTAGAGGGATAAACTCATGCAATATGATATAAACCCCATCTTTTTATCCTCGATGGAAACAATACAATACTTGTCGTTTCCCTTTCTGTCACTGGGATCGAGCACCGCAAGATTGAACCCAAAGCTAAGCACTTCTCCATTGCAAGAAACATCAATCTAGTAGGCCAAACCAAACTGATAATTCGAAAAGACTTGCAAAGATAAAAAAATCATACATAAAATAATTCAGAGAAGATTCAAATATTGTTCATAGATAAACTTGATCATAAACCCACAATTCATTGGATCTCGACAAACACACCGCAAAAGAAGATTACATCGAATAGATCTCCAAGAGAATCAAGGAGAACTTTGTATTGAGATCCAAAGAGAGAGAAGAAGCCATCTAGCTACTAGCTATGGACCGAAGGTCTGAGGTAAACTACTCACACATCATCGGAGGGGCCATAGAGTTGATGTAGAGGCCCTCTGTGATCGATGCCCCCTCCGGCGGAGCTCCGGAAAATGCCCCAAGATGGGATCTCTTGGGTACAAAAGGTTGCGGCGGTGCAAATAGGGTTTCGTGGTGCTCCTAGATGTTTGCAGGGTATATGAATATATATAGGAGGAAGAAGTAGGTCGGTGGAGCAACGAGGGGCCCACGAGGGTGGAGGGCGCGCCCCCTGCCTCGTGGCCTCCTCGTTGATTGCTTGACGTCCACTCCAAGTCCTCTGGATCACGTTTGTTCCAAAAATAACGCTCCCGAAGGTTTCATTCCGTTTGGACTCCGTTTGATATTCCTTTTCTGCGAAACATTGAAATAGGCAAAAAAACAACAATTTGGGTTGGGCCCCCGGTTAATATGTTAGTCCCAAAAATAATATAAAAGTGTAAAATAAAGCCCATTATCATCCAAAATAGATAATATAATAGCATGGAACAATCAAAAATTATAGATACGTTGGAGACGTATCACACGCCCTCCAGGAGGAGGTAAGACCCTACACCTACATTTGATGGATGTATTGCTCAAGTACTCACTGGTCGTCCAGAGGATCGCTGGAGAGATTGATTTTTTGATCACAAACTCTTGTCCTTGGCGGTGGAGAGGAGGAAGATGCCTAGCTC
Source organism: Triticum urartu (assembly GCF_003073215.2). Classification (NCBI taxonomy): domain Eukaryota; kingdom Viridiplantae; phylum Streptophyta; class Magnoliopsida; order Poales; family Poaceae; genus Triticum; species Triticum urartu. Next base: position 384,533,676 of record NC_053024.1, on the reverse strand, counting down.
AAAACTGATCTAGCATGTGCTCGGTGCCTCCATACCTTCCTTAGCTCCCCTTATATAGTCGGCTGAGCTAGGGTTACATCACTTGGGCCATCCTGAGGTGGTCTTACACCACTGGCTTGGTTCGACAAGGCCCCGCACCCGTGGGCAATGTTGATCAGGCTTCAATCGACGACATAGAGATCTGCACAGGAACTGTGGTCTAGTGAGGAAGTCCTGCCTTAGCCTCCCTGGGGTCTCCAGAGCTAAAACACCATCCTCATCACACATCAAGCCTGATGCTCAAAGATATTCTCTTATGAGCATCAATATTTTTATCCCACTAGGTGACTCCACCATGCACCAAGCTTGATCATGTAAGGCCGGCTATCCACAGGAAACGAGTCGTAAAGTTTGGAAGAGAAATTCATTTCTCCCAGACTTTGCAGCAACTAGGTGTTGGGGAACGCAATATTTCAAAATTTTCCTACGATCACGCAAGATCTATCTAGGAGATGCATAACAATGAGAGGGGAGAGTGTGTCTATGTACCCTCGTAGACCAAAAGCGGAAGTGTTGAGTAACGCGCTTGATGTAGTTGAACGTCTTCGCGATCCAACCGATCAAGTACCGAAATCACGGCACCTCCGCGATCTGCACACGTTCAGCTCAGTGACGTCCCTCAAACTCTAGATCCAGCTGAGACCGAGGGAGAGTTTCGTCAGCACGACAATGTGTTGACAGTGATGATGAAGTTACCGACGCAGGGCTTCGCCTAAGCACTACAACAATATGACCGAGGTGGAAATCTATGTGGGGGGCACCGCACATGGCTAAGAAATCAACTTGTGTGTCTATGGGGTGCCCCCTCCCCCATATATAAAGGAGTGGAGGGGGGGGCCCGCCGGCCTCATAGGGTGCGCCCCAAGGGGGGGAATCCTACTCCTACTAGGAGTAGGTTCCCCCCTTTCCTAGTCCAACTAGGATGGGGAAGGAAAGGGAATAGGGGAAGAAGGAAAGGGGGGACACCCCCCTCCCTAATTCGGATTGGGCTTGGGGGGCGCGCTCCTCCTCTTGGCCGCCTCCTCTCTCTTCCACTAAAGCCCATGAAGGCCCATTAACCCCCCGGGGGGTTCCGGTAACCCCCCGGTACTCTGGAAAATGCCCGAACCTATCCGAAACCTTTCCGGTGTCCAAACATAACCTTCCAATATATTGATACGTCTCTGTCGTATCTACTTTTCCAAACACTTTTGCCCTTGTTTTGGACTCTAACTTGCATGATTTGAATGGAACTAACCCGGACTAACGCTGTTTTCAGAAGAATTGCCATGGTGTTATTTTTGTGCAGAAATAAAAGTTGTCGGAATGACGTAAAAATCAACGGAGATTATTTTTGGAATATATAAAAAATACTGGTGAAAAGATCCACGTCAAGGGGCCCACACCCTGTCCACGAGGGCGGGGGGCGCGCCTACCCCCCTGGGCGCGCCCCCTGCCTCGTGGGCCCCTTGATGCTCCACCGACCTCAACTCCAACTCCATATATCTGTGTTCGGGGAGAAAAAAATCAGAGAGAAGGATTCATCGCGTTTTACGATACGGAGCTGCCGCCAAGCCCTAAACTCTCTTCGGAGGGCTGATCTGGAGTCCGTTCGGGGCTCCGGAGAGGGGAATCCATCGCAATCGTCATCATCAACCTTCCTCCATCACCAATTTCATGATGCTCACCGCCGTGTGTGAGTAATCCATCGTAGGCTTGCTGGACGGTGATGGGTTGGATGAGATTTATCATGTAATCAAGTTAGTTTTGTTAGGGTTTGATCCCTAGTATCCACTATGTTCTGAGATTGATGTTGCTATGACTTTGCTATGCTTAATGCTTGTCACTAGGGCCCGAGTACCATGATTTCAGATCTGAACCTATTATGTTTTCATGAATATATGTTAGTTCTTGATCCTATCTTGCAAGTCTATAGTCACCTATTATGTGTTATGATCCGTTAACCCCGAAGTGACAATAATCGGGATACTTACCGGTGATGACTGTAGTTTGAGGAGTTCATGTATTCACTATGTGTTAATGCTTTGGTCCAATACTCTATTAAAAGGAGGCCTTAATATCCCTTAGTTTCCAATAGGACCCCGTTGCCACGGGAGGGTAGGACAAAAGGTGTCATGCAAGTTCTTTTCCATAAGCACGTATGACTATATTCGGAATACATGCCTACATTGCATTGATGAACTGGACCTAGTTCTGTGTCACCCTATGTTATAACTGTTGCATGATCGATCGCATCCAACATAATTCTCCATCACCGATCCAATGCCTACAAGCTTTTCCATATATTATTCTTCGCTTATTTACTTTCCCGCTGCTACTGTTACAATCACTACAAAACCCAAAAATATTACTTTTGCTACCATTACTTTTTACCACCGTTACCACTACTATCATATTACTTTGCTACTAAATACCTTGCTGCAGATATTATGTTTCCAGGTGTGGTTGAATTAACAACTCAGCTGCAAATACTTGAGAATATTCTTTGGCTCCCCTTGTGTCGAATCAATAAATTTGGGTTGAATACTCTACCCTCGAAAACTATTGCGATCCCCTATACTTGTGAGTTATCAAGACCATTTTCTGGCGCCGTTGATGGGGAGCATAGCTCTATTCTTTGAGTCACTTGGGATTTATATCTGCTTATCATTATGAAGAACTTGAAAGATCAAAGAACCAAGATTTTTCCCTCAACTACGAGGGGAGGTAAGGAACTGCCATCTAGCTCTACACTTGATTCACCTTCTATTTTGAGTAAACTTGCGACACCTAAACTTGCTTCTGCTATTAATTCTGATATTTCGCATGTTATTAATGATGTCAATTCTGCTATGCATGATACTTATGATGAAACTACTTCTATGCTTGATACTACTATGCCATCAGGTGAATTTCTTGATGAACAACTTGCTAGGGCTAGAGAGAATGAAATTATTGAAACTGATAATATTGATGAAAGTGATGATGAAGATTCTCCCCTAGATATGAATTGCTTGTTGTGCCTGAGGGTTATGTTATGGATGAAGAAACTGCTAGAGACTTTATTGCCTGCAATGATAGAAGTGATCTTAAGAAACTATTAGCTAAGCTGAAAGAAAAATCTCTGAATGCTAGAATGAAATATGATCCTGCTTATGCTACTTCACCTATCTTTATTACTGATAAGGATTATGATTTCTCAGTTGATCCTGATATAATTACTTTGGTTGAATCTGATCCTTTCTATGGCTATGAATCTGAAACTGTTGTGGCACATCTTACTAAATTAAATGATATAGCTACCCTGTTCACTAATGATGAGAAAACTCGCTACTATTATATCCTTTAATTATTTCCTTTCTCATTAAACGGCAATGCTAAGATATGGTTTAATTCTCTTGATCCTGGTTGTGTGCGTAGTCCCCAGGTTATGATTTACTACTTCTCTGCTACATATTTCCCCGCTCATAAGAAACAAGCTGCTTTAAGGGAAATATATAATTTTGTGCAAATTGAAGAAGAGAGTCTCCCACAAGCTTGGGGGAGGCTTCTCCAATTACTTAATGCTTTGCCTGATCATCCTCTCAAAAAAAATGAAATACTTGATATCTTTTATAATGGACTAACCGATACTTCCAGAGACCACCTGGATAGTTGTGCTGGTTGTATTTTCAGGGAAAGAACAGTTGATCAAGCTGAAATTCTATTGAATAATATGTTTACCAATGAAAATAATTGGACACTTCCTGAACCAACTCCTAAGCCAACTCCGAAGAAAAGGGGTATTCTATTTCTCAGTCCCGAAGATATGCAAGAGGCAAAGAAATCTATTAAAGAAAAAGGTATAAAAGTTGAAGATGTTAAGAATTTACCTCCCATTGAAGAAATACATGGTCTTAATTCATCACCTATTGAAGAAACACATGGTTTTGATAACCCGACACAGGTAGTAAAGGTAAATTCCCTCTATGGATTTGATGAAGGTGATATTCCTCGTAATAAGTCTGCTAGCCAATGCTTAGATGAGTTTGATAATTTTATTGTTAAGCAAGAAAATTTTAATGCTTATGTTGGTAGACAATTTAAACATAATTCTTATATGATTGAACACTTGAGTGATTATATGTCTAGAGTTAAAGGTGAACTTAAACTTATTAGTAAACATGCTTCTATGGTTACCACTCAAGTAGAACAAGTACTTAAAACTCAGAATGATTTTCTCAATGAATTAAACAATAAGAATGATAATGATGTTAGAGTTATGACTAGAGGTGGTAAAATGACTCAAGAGCCTTTGTATCCTGAGGGCCACCCTAAGAGAATTGAGCAAGATTCTCAGAGAATTAATATAGATGCACCTAGTCCTCCTAAAAGGAAGAAAAAGAAAAATGATAGGACTTTACATGCTTCTAGTGAACCTGTTATTGACACACCTGAGAATCCCAATGATATTTCTATCTCCGATGCTGAAACACAATCTGGTAATGAACATGAACCTAGTGATAATGTTAATGATGATGTTCATGTTGATGCTCAAACTAGCAATGATAATGATGTAGAGATTGAACCTGCTGTTGATCTTGATAACCCACAATCAAAGAATCAATGTTATGATAAAAGAGACTTCATTGCTAGGAAGCACGGTAAAAAGAGAACCATGGGTTCAGAAACCCATGCCTTTTCCTCCTAAACCATCCAAGAAAAAGGATGATGAGGATTTTGAGCGCTTTGCTGAAATGATTAGACCTATCTTTTTGCGTATGCGTTTGATTGACATGCTTAAAATGAATCCTTATGCTAAGTATATGAAAGATATTGTTACTAATAAGAGAAAGATACCGGAAGCTGAAATTTCCACCATGCTTCCTAATTATACTTTTAAGGGTGGAATACCAAAGAAACTTGGAGATCTAGGAGTACCAACTATACCATGCTCCATTAAAAGAAACTATATTAAAACTGCTTTATGTGATCTTGGAGCCGGTGTTAGCGTTATGCCCCTCTCTTTATATCATAGACTTGATTTGAATAAGTTGACACCTACTGAAATATATTTGCAAATGGCTGATAAATCAATTGCTATACCTGTCGGTATTTGTGAGGATGTGCCCATTGTGGTTGCAAACATTACTATTTTAACGGACTTTGTTATTCTTGATATTCCCGAGGACGATAGTATGTTTGTTATTCTTGGAAGACCCTTTTTGAATACTGCAGGGGCTGTTATTGATTGCACCAAAGGCAATGTCACTTTTCATGTTAATGGTAATGAACATACGATACACTTTCCGAGGAAACAACCTCAAGTCCACAGTATCAATTCTATTGGAAAAATTTCAACAATCACTATTGGAGGTTTTGAATTCCCTCTTCCTACTGTCAAGAAGAAATATGATATTCTTATTGTTGGGGACATGCATATCCCCGTTGAGGTAACCTAGTGTTATTCGAAAATTCTCCGGTTTCATGTTATTCGAAACGAGTTTGTTAACAAGACCTGATCAACCTTGTTAGTGGGTTCCTTCTGATGAGCATGAGATGGATGAATTTAGAAAACACAAATCTCTGTACCCTCTTTTTACTTTCTGTTATTTATATTAATAAAGCAAAAATAGTATTTTTCTGTCTGTTTTCTGAATTATCCATGCAATAAAAAATACCCCAAAAATAAAAGTTCACCAAATGCCCTAAAAATTAAATATGTTTTTTTCTAGAATATTTGAGAATATCTGGCACTGAATACACATCAGGGGGAGCCAGCACCTGGCCACGAGGGTCCAGGGCGCTCCCACCCCCTTGGGCGCGCCCCTGCCTCGTGGGCCCATGGTGGCCCCCTCCACTTATTCCATCCACCACACACTCCTTCTTCCTCCCCCAAAAAATCACCAACCAGCTCAAGCACGAGTTCTAGCTCATCTTGCTGCCATTTTTGATCTCCTAGCTCAAAGCTCCATTCACAAAACTGCTTTGGGGGATTGTTCTTCGGTATGTGACTCCTCCAATGGTCCAATTTGTTTTTGTTCTAGTGCTTTATTCATTGCAAATTTTTGCTGCTTAGGTGACCATGTTCTTGAGCTTGCATGTCAAATTTATATGGTCAAAAGTAGTTTTAATGCATGATATGGCCTCTAGGAACTTGTAGGAGTAGTTGCTATCAATTTTGTTAAGTTTGGCTCACTTTTATTTCGAGTTGCTAATAATTTCAGAAATTTTCAGAAAAAGATGAAGAGATTTTTGAGGGGCTCATCGAGCCGAAGCTTGAAGGATAAACAAAGTGAAGAGAACAAGAAGCCCAAGTATAATCTCCCTCGTACTGCGGAGGTTCGGCCATGTGAATGGCCTTGTGATGATTTCTTGAGAGAAGTCGGGATTCATGAAGATTTTTATTATTTGGCTGAGAATGCAGGCCTCACCGCCTTCCTCCATGACCAACGCGAACAGTATCTCTTACTCACAAATATCTTTGTGCAAAACTTTCATTTCCATGCTAGGATCTCACCACCTTCGGTGGAATTTTATTTATATGATGAGCATAAGGAGATGTCACTTCGTGATTTTTGTCGGGTTTGTTTGATACCTTTTGAGGGCAGCATAGAGGAACCACATCATGGTGATGTGGTGGGATTTATTGATATGATTGCTGTAGGGAAAATGAGGAAAGTTTCCGATGCAAGAATCACTAGCATACATTTTCCTATTCTACATTACTTTTCAATATTTGCTAGTAGATGCTTAATTGGTCACGGGAACTGTGGGAACCTTAGTGCTCCTGATATTGTTATTTTTCCCCATGCCTTGTTTCAAGATACTACCTTTAGTTTAGGTGCTATTGTTGCTAAGCAGTTAAACCTGAACCGTACTAAGGGCCCCGTCCTTGGAGGCATCTTTGCCTCGCGCTTAGTTGCACACTTTAACATACCCATCAGACATTATGAGAAAGAGGAAAAATTGTTGTCTAATATTTTTCTAGATTACAAGAGCATGGTAGCATATGATTTTATTGTTAAGAATAAGAATAAGTTGCTTAGCTCTAGACTGATTTTTGGTAATAATAACTTTGAGACTATTACCTTGCCTGGTCCCTCTTTGTTTAACATATTTTCAGGCAAGTACCTTGTTTTACCAGAGGACGTTTATGCATACTGGAGCATGACACCAGCTCCAGAGCCTGAGCCGGAACCACCCCTGGACCCTTATCGACAGCTAGTTTATCAGCGGGATCCGGAGGAGATCGCCAACTAGTGGCACCCAGAGGACACTCCTCCTTACACGGGAGAGGGCCACTTTGATCCATGGGCATAGACCAACTTAGGCCAAAATCCTAAGCTTGGGGGAGTACGTATTTCTCACCGACATTACATTCATGTTCACACACTCATGCTAGTTGTTGGTGCTCATACTTTTTCATTGTATCATCCATGATAGTTTGTTTCCTTTTTAGTTTTCTTCTTGTGTGACTTAATAAACCTTAAGAAAAACCCAAAAAAATTAGTTGTAGCTTTTAGTTAGTTTACTTTCCATGCCTATAGTAGTAGTAATTAAAAATAAAACCCAAAAAGATTTCTCGTTCTTCTTTTGCTTGTTGGGATCTTTCCCGTGTAAATAGTTTTGTTTCTTTTCTTTGGGGGTCGAGAGGAGAAGACCATAATGAAAATTTTGAGTGGCTCTCATATGCACTATTGTTGATCTAATAAAGAACCCATATTACCTTGTCTTGTCTCTTGAATTGAATGCTTGCAGATTTCAGCTTAGTCCAATGCATGTGCACTATTATTATTTTCCACACTATTCGGTTGTGCAAGTGAAAGGCAATAATGATGATTATATGATGAACTTATTGAGATGAGAAAAGCTGGTATGAACTCGACCTCTCTTGTTTTTGTAAATATGATTAGTTCATCGTTCCTGATTCAGCCTATTATGGAAGAAACATATTTGCAATGACAATTAGAGATTGTAGTTGATTATGTCATGCTTAATTAGCTAGGAGCTTATAATGGTTTACCTTGCATGCCAACATGCTATTAAAATGGTTGTGATGTGGTATGATAGGGTGGTATCCTCTTTGAACGATTTGAGTGGCTTGACTTGACACATGTTCACGCATGTAGTTGAAACAAAATCAACATAGCCTCTATGATGTTTATGTTCATGGTGAATTATATCCTACTCATGCTTGCATTCGGTGTTGATTAATTTTAATGCATGTTCATGATTGTTGTCGCTCTCTAGCTGGTCGCTTCGCAGTCTTTTTCTAGCCTTCACTTGTACTAAGCGGGAATACTGCTTGTGCATCCAACTCCATAAACCCCAACGTTGTTCCATATGAGTCCACCATACCTACCTATATACTGTATCTACCTGCCGTTCCAAGTAAATTTGTATGTGCCAAACTCTAAACCTTCAAATAACATTCTGTTTTGTATGCTCGAATAGCTCAGGTATCAACTAGGGCTGTCTGTATCCTCCATGCTAGGCGGGTTATTCTCAAGAGGAGTGGACTTCGCTCCTCACTCACAAGAAAATGGCTGGTCACCGGGATGCCCAGTCCCATGCTTTAAGCAAATCAAATCAAAATAATGGCAAACAAAACTCTCCCAGGATTGTTGTTAGTTGGAGGCACCCGTTGTTTCGGGCAAGCCATGGATTGATGCTTGTTGGTGGTGGGGGAGTATAAACATTACCATTCTGTTTGGGAACCGCCTATAATGTGTGTAGCATGGAAGATATCGAGATCTCTCGGTTGTTATGTTGACAATGAAAGTATACCGCTCAAAATATTATTCATATCTATTTAAAAACCGAGCTCTCGCACCTATACAAATCCCTGCTTCCCTTTGTGAAGGGCCTATCTATTTACTTTTATGTTGAGTCATCATCCTCTTATTAAAGAGCACTAGTTGGAGAGCACCACTGTCATTTGCATCCATTACTGTTAGTTTATATTGAGTATGACTTGACTGGATCTCTTTTACCATGAATTACAATGTCTAGTCAGTCCTTGATCTTTAAAGGTGCTCTGCATTTATGTTTTGCGGTCTCAGAAAGGGCTAGCGAGATACCGTCTTGTTATATCATATTATGTATGTTGTCTTTCCTCTAGTGGTGTTATGTGAATGTTGACTACATGATACTTCACCATTGTTTGGGCCTAGGGGAAGGCATTGGGAAGTAATAAGTAGATGATGGGTTGCTAGAGTGACAGAAGCTTAAACCCTAGTTTATGCGTTGCTTCGTAAGGGGCTGATTTGAATCCATATGTTTCATGCTATGGTTAGGTTTACCTTAATTCTTCTTTCGTAGTTGCGGATGCTTGTGAGGGGGGTTAATCATAATTGGGATGCTTGTCCAATGAAGGGCAATACCCAAGCACAGGTCCACCCACATATCAAATTATCAAAGTAACGAACGCGAATCATATGAGCATGATGAAAACTAGCTTGACGATAATTCCCATGTGTCCTCGGGAGCGCTTTCCTTTATATAAGAGTTTGTCCAGGCTTGTCCTTTAATACAAAAAGGATTGGGCCACCTTGCTGCACCTAGTTTACTTTTGTTACTTGTTACCCGTTACGAATTACCTTATCACAAAACTATCTGTTACCGATAATTTCAGTGCTTGTAGAGAATACCTTACTGAAAATCGCTTGTCATTTCCTTCTACTCCTCGTTGGGTTCGACACACCTACTTATCAAAAGGACTATGATAGATCCCCTATACTTGTGGGTCATCAAGACTCTTTTCTGGTGCCACTGTCTGGGAGTGAAGCGCCTTTGGTAAGGAAAATTTTATATAGTGTGCTGAAATTTACTGTCACTTGTTACTATGGAAAACAATCCTTTGAGGGGCTTGTTCGGGGTACCTTCACCCCGACCAGTAGAGCAAAGAGTTGCTCCTCAACCTACTGAACCTACTGAAAATGTTTACTTTGAAATTCCTTCGGGTATGATAGAGAAACTGCTAGCTAATCCTTTTACAGGAGATGGAACATTACATCCCGATATGCACCTAATCTATGTGGATGAAGTTTGTGGATTATTTAAGCTTCCAGGTATGCCCAAGGATGTTATCAAGAAGAAGGTATTACCTTTATCTTTGAAGTAAAAGGCATTGACATGGTTTAGGCTATGTGATGATATTGGATCGTGGAACTACAACCGATTAAAATTGGAATTTCATCAGAAGTATTATCCTATGCATCTGGTTCATCATGATCGTAATTGTATATATAATTTTTGGCCTCGCGAAGGAGAAATTATCGCTCAAGCTTGAGGGAGGCTTAAGTCAATGTTATATTCATGCCCCCAATCATGAGCTCTCAAGAGAAATTATTATTCAAAATTTTTATGCTCGACTTTCTCTTAATAATCGCTCCATGCTCGATACTTCTTGCACTAGTTCTTTTATGATGAAGACTATTGAATTCAGATGGGATTTATTGGTAAGAATTAAATACAACTCTGAAGATTGGGAACTCGACGAAGGTAAGGAGTCAAGTATAACACCTAAGTTTGATTGTGTTAAATCTTTTATGAATACCGATGCTTTTCGTGAATTTAGCACTAAATATGGACTTGACTCTGAGATAGTAGCTTCTTTCTGTGAATCATTTGCTACTCATGTTGATCTCCCTAAGGATAAGTGGTTTAAATATCATCCTCCCATTGAAGTAAAAGTAGTTGAGCCTATTAAAGTTGAAGAAAAGACTATCACTTATAATGATGATCCTATTGTTCCTACCGCTTATATTGAGAAACCACCTTACCCTGTTAGAATAAAGGATCATGCTAAAGCTTCAACTGTGGTTCATAAGAGTAATGCTAGAGCACCTACACCCCTTGAGCAAATTAAAGTTGAATCTAGTATTGCTATGGTTAAAGATCTCTTGGTCGATAATATTGATGTGCATGTTATTTACTTTTGTGATGAAGCTGCTAGAATTGCTAGACCCGATACTAAAGATAAACATAAACCTGTTGTAGGCATGCCTGTTGTTTCTGTTAAAATAGGAGATCATTGCTATCATGGCTTATGTGACATGGGTGCTAGTTCGAGTGCAATACCTCATTCTTTATACGAAGAAATTATGCATGATAGAGATAGAAGGTATTGATGTTAGAATTAAGCTTGCCAATAGAGAAACTATTTCACCAGTTGGGATTGTTAAAGATGTTGAAGTCTTGTGTGGGAAAGTTAAATATCCTACTGATTTTCTTGTTCTTGGTTCCCCACAAGATGAATTTCGTCCCATTATATTTGGTAGACCCTTCTTGAATACTGTTAATGCTAAGATAGACTGCAAAAATGATATTGTTTCTGTTGGTTTAGGGGATATGTCTCATGATTTTAATGTTGCTAAATTTCGTAGACAACCCCATGATAAAGAATTGCCTAGTAAAGATGAAATTATTGGTCTTGCTTCTATTGCCGTGCCTCCTAATGATCCTTTAGAACAATATTTGCTAGACCATGAAAATGATATGTTTATGAATGAAAGAAGGGAAATAGATGAAGTATTCTTTAAACAGGGACCTATTTTGAAGCACAACTTGCCTGTTGAAATTCTAGGGGATCCTCCTCCACCCAAGGGTGATCCCGTGTTTGAGCTTAAACCATTACCAGATACTCTTAAATATGCTTATCTTGATGAAAAGAAGATATATCCTGTTATTATTAGTGCTAACCTTTCAGAGCAGGAAGAAGAGAAATTATAGAAAACTCTGAAGAAGCACCGTGCTGCTATTGTATATACTATTGATGATCTTAAGGGCATTAGTCCCACTCTATGCCAGCACAAAATAAAATTGGAGAAAGACGCTAAGCCGATTGTTGATCACCAACGACGGTTAAATCCTAAGATGAAAGAAGTGGTAAGAAATGAAATACTAAAGCTTCTAGAGGCAGGTATAATTTATCCTGTTGCTGATAGTCAGTGGGTAAGTCCTGTCCATTGTGTCCCTAAGAAGGGAGGTATTACTGTTATTCCTAATGGTAAAGATGAATTGATCTCACAAAGAATTGTTACATGTCATAGAATGGTAATTGATTTCCGCAAATTAAATAAAGCTACTAGAAAGGATCACTACCCTTTACCTTTTATTGATCAAATGCTAGAAAGATTATCCAAACATACACATTTTGCTTTCTAGATGGTTATTCTGGTTTCTCTCAAATACCTATGTCGAAAGAGGATCAGGAAAATACCACTTTCCCTTGCCCTTTCGGTACCTTTGCTTATAGACGTATGCCTTTTGGTTTATGTAATGCACCTGCTACCTTTCAAAGATGTATGACTGCTATATTCTCTGACTTTTGTGAAAAGATTGTTGAGGTTTTCATGGATGATTTTTTGTCTATGGAACTTCCTTTGATGATTGCTTAAGCAACCTTGATCGAGTTTTGCAGAGATGTGAAGAAACTAATCTTGTCTTGAATTGGGAGAAGTGCCACTTTATGGTTAATGAAGGTATTGTCTTGGGGCATAAAGTTTTTGAAAGAGGTATTGAAGTTGATAAAGCTAAAGTTGATCCTTATCTATGTAATCAAGTCCGTGAGCTATATATAATAAAGATTAGTCTTGAGTCAAGGGCTTGCTTATCTTGCTATAATCTTAAGGGAATAAAAGAAAGAATAAAAATAAATAAAGAGATCATATTGATCTTATGGAGAGTAATGACTTCACATATAAAGAGTATGATGAATAAAAGTTGTTGAGAGTTGACAAACATAGTTTTGGTCATCGTTGCAATTAATAGGAAGTAATAAAGAAAGAGAGGTTTTCACATATAAATATACTATCTTGGACATCTTTTATGATTGTGAGCACTCATTGAAATATGACATGCTGAAAAGTTGATGTTGGACAAGGAAGACAATGTAATGGGTTATGTTTCTTATATCTGAAATAAATTATATTGTCATGGATCATCCAACATGTTGAGCTTGTGTTTCCCCCTCATGCTAGCCAAATTCTTTGCACCAAGTAGAGATACTACTTGTGCTTCCAAATATCCTTAAACCCAGTTTTGCCATGAGATTCCACCATATCTACCTATGGATTGAGTAAGATCCTTCAAGTAAGTTGTCATTGTTGCCAGCAATAAAAATTGCTCTAAATATGTATGATCTATTAGTGTGGAGAAAATAAGCTTTATACGAGCTTGTGATATGGAAGAAATAAAAGCGATGAACTGCATAATAAAGGTCCCTATCACAAGTGGTAATATAAAGTGACGTTCTTTTGCATTAAGATTTTGGGCATCCAACCATAAAAGCACATGACAACCTCTGCTTCCCTCTGTGAAGGGACTATCTTTTATTTTTGTCTTATACTTTATACAAGAGTCATGGTGATCTTCACCTTTCCTTTTTACACTTTATCCTTTGAAAAGCACTACGTGTTGGAAAGATCCTGATATATATATATATATAGCTAATTGGATGTGGGTTTTCATAAAGCATTATTATTGATGTTACCCTTGAGGTAAAAGGTTGGGAGGCAAAACTATAAGCCCCTATCTTTCTCTGTGTCTGACGGTGTCCTGGACTAGGGGGGTACTCACCACGCCGTCTCCCGATCTGTTAGATTGGGCCGAGGACCCCCATGGCCGTATACTCATGGGCCAGTTTGGACAACTGCCACATACATGGAAGATTCCACAAGACTTGGTGATCAAGACAAAGACTCCTCCCCACCGGCGTATTCGGCTAGGACTCTTGTTATCCTAGGCCTCTGGTGCATTATATAAACCGGGGTCAGACTAGTCGATAGAATATATACAACAATCATACCATAGGCTAGCTTCTAGTGTTTTAGCCTTCTGTTACCATCCGGCCTAGACGCACAGTTCGGGACCCCCTACCCGAGATCCGCTGGTTTTGACACCGACATTGGTGCTTTCATTGAGAGTTCTGCTGTGTGATCGGCAAAAGGATCGATGGCTCACCCGCAGGTCAACTGCGACGCCGGCATCTTCGTCACTGGCTCGACTGGTCACCTTGGCTCGACCGAGGACCGTGCTCCATCTCCGATCGTCATGTTCGGACGGGGGCCTTGTTCAACATCAACTCTTATCTCTGTCATGATCATAGAGGAGTCATCCATGGAGCTCGAGGGCTCAACGTCAACATTGCCCTCGGGCGGCCGTGCTGTTTTTATAGACAACAAACTTGTATTCGCCGTCTCCACCTCCTCGAGCGTCGGTTTGACGATTGCTTCAGTGGAATAGTGCGGAATTACATCTACAACAGCCATGCAAAATTTCGTCCAGTTCCGATGGAGGAATCTCCGACCATCTACGATATACCGGAGCCCTGTCGAATCTGGACGGGAATCTGGAAGAGTTTAGGGCGTGGTCTCCAGAGCCCAGCTCGGAGGTCCTTTGGAAGATCCAACCGTTCATCTACTGCGGAATTCACATATCTACCACCCTTCCAATTTTCAGCTCGATCCGATGGTTCAAACTCCGGAAACCTTCCGATGAGTGGACCAATTTTCGGATCCGTTTTCTGCGCGAATACGGATCCGACCCGAATTCATGTTTCTTTATGAACGTGATATTGGACAACCTTTTTAGAGGAATTCTCTTCTAGGGTATTGTGCGTTGTTTTTAAACATGTGCCCGTAAATTTTTAAGCCTCCCTTGAGGTCATCTTCATCATTATGCTGGTGTCAAATCAGTTCAGCAATATTGCTCCAAGGTTGCCGATCTGCGCTAGGCACGTCGTCACTTTGTTGAGCCAAGCTCAACTTCTTCGGATCATCATCTCAGCAAGCTGAACAAGAGTCCGGCATCGTGAAGAATAAATCATCACCAACATCGCCACCACACAGATTACATGAAGCGGGCATACCGGCATCGCCACATGGTCACTTCATCAAGCCGGCATCGACCACGTGACGACCTGCATCGGCAGGGCCGCACTATTGCTTCTTCAAGCTGGTGTCCATCACGCCGACCTACTTAGACTCATCGGCTGACATTGAGGCTTCAACATCTCGGCTGGACCGGGGGCTTCCCCATCTCTTCATCAACCTACTCCGGAGACTTCGGCGCCACTAGCCGACCAGCTCCGTCACGTTAGCTGGACCGAGGGCTTTACCTCGGCGAGCCAGCCTTCGCCAGCATCGCCATGCCGTCGCTTTATCGCCCATCAGGCAATGGGTGTGCGGATCGAGTACCAATTTTGGGAATCACCTTTCTTCGGATTGCTACAACAAATAAACCAGGTGCTATTAATCCTAGTATTTTTTGCTTGTTTGGGTTTATTTTTCCCAAGGAATTATTACTCTGGTTTGTTCATCATGTACACAGGTCTATCAAATGATGGACGCATTAACGACGGTCGCATGGTGGTTCGGTCAGTTTCCGTACATGGTCCGGCGAACGCCGCATCCGGAACTCGGACCGACCTGTGAATTCAGGCTTTGCCACGCCTTTACCGCATCACGCCGACGCCCTGCATCGACATTGACTTCGGCGCCAAGACATATTTCTTTTATTACTCACTTTGCATAAATTATTTATTATGCAACGATTTTTTTATTATTCCTATTATCTCCGGCTTGCACTATTTTCTGTGCACAGGTAGATAATCCGGGCAGCGCTGTCACCGCGGTGTACCGATGTACCACGTCACCTCGGCTGACCGGGAGCTTCATCATCACTTCATTAACACATGCTGGGGGCTTTGGCATCACACTGCCGGCCTGCTCCGTCACCGCGGTCGGACTAGGGTTTTCACCTCGCCCATCGACTATGCTATGTCACCACTTCATCAAGCCGAGTTCTTTACTCGGACATCTCGGGACCGGCTTGGGGGCTGGGATCTCGTCCCGCCACAATCTTGGCCTGCGTCATCAACATCGAACACATTAACCAGCTAAGTTGCCTTCATGCTCAAAGTTTTAAATTTTTAACTTGTGTTCGGTTCGACCAAGCATTATACTTTTTTGGAAAAAAGTTGCTTGTAAAAAATTTCCTTGTCCAAACTTTGTTTGTGACGCACAAATTCAAATACCCCATTTATTTGGGGGTTTCCTTTATGAAGATTTTCCTCTTGCATATGATTATACTTGTACGGCTTCGTTCCTTGTTCGTGTATTACACCACAATATGCACCATACTGACTTAAGCGATTTGCAAGCTGGTTTGCCTAGCTCCTGTGCTTACCCTTACATTCCTGATTGTTCGTCTAGGGAGTAAAGGGAGCACCTCTGCAATTGTCACGACCGGGTCCTCCGAGCTCTGACCTCAGACTGGGTGAAGCCGAAAGCTAGCGCTCCTATTGTTTTCAATCATGGTCGGCACACAACGGAACTCATGAGTACAAAAAATCTATTGCACAAGTCTCATAGTAATAATGAGCACTGAAGAAAGGTATCGGTGGGGGTACTATTTTCTTCGAAGATGCTTCATACACTTCGTCTGTAATATAGCATAAGTTCCCTGAGCGCGCTTTGTCTGTTACAGCCTTATGGGCCGGTTGCCTGGTTATCGGAAACACTGTCGATATTCTCGACAGGTGGAGTACATAACACTTTTCGGTCCTTGACCGAAGAGGGAGAAGCCGACGGTTGGTTAAGACACGTTTGAAATTCGGGTGAACAAAGATATGATATTAGTACTTCGGTACATACAATCATTATACATAAAATTCTTTTACCCAAGTCAGTTGGGGGCTCTTAAATTTATATGAGCCGTTTTATAATAAGTGTTCTTCTTCCTAGTTGTTGCAAAGTTTTTATTACTATTATTATTCATCACTCCTTTTTTCGACATGAGTGTGTGGTCACTAGCCGGGGAGCCTAATTTCTCTCTCAAAGCCGCTAGAGTTTAGTTTGCTAAACTGGCCTAATGAGAAGTACTCCGCCTTCGGGATAGGATGTTGAAGCCGTAGGCTGACCCGCTTGGAGTCTTGAGATAGGATGTGTCATGTTAAAGCACGACAGAAGCACTCTTTTTTTTCTAAGACCAATTTTCGGATTGGCACCGAACACTTGATCTTGTTCGGACGTCATGTTTTTACTGACGTTTTTTTGGTTTTCCAAGCTTTTGGCACTTTTAAACTATTTGTGTGTTTTCAGCACAAGTCTTGCAGTGCAACGCCGGACACCTTTAGAGATTCGGCAAAAACATTCTCGGATATTGCTATATATGCATCGGTTTCGAATTGTGTCTTCGGTCAATAGTTGGGTTGCCCGGCTCCTGCACTTGCTTCCTACGTTCCGTTTTGTTCGGCTAGGCGTGCAAAGGGAGAACCATTGCGATTGTGCTTCCAGCTCACATGGTTAAGCACCTCAGTGGAGAAAGCCGAAAACTGACTGTCACAATAAGCGTAAACTGGTCAGCGATCCGATGACTGTGTTAAATGACAGGCCATTCATAACAATGGCCGAAGTGTTTACGGCTTGACCTCGACTGTCGCCGAACACTACCGGGGGCTATTAACTGGCCTCCCAAACTAAATCCTCGATATTTTGCTCTTACATTAGAGCTGAGGTTTCATGATCATGCTTAACATGACAACCCAAAGAAAGGAACCGATAGCGGGACTATTTTCTTTGGAAGACATTTCTTATGTTAAACAGTAATATAACATATCTCTCTGCGTACCTTTGTTTATAAAACCGTAAGGCCAGATTGCCTTGTTTGTCATAAATCTTTGCCCTCATAAAGGCTTTATAAAGTAGGACAAACACTCCTCGGCTACTGGCCGAGGAGGTGGAAGCCGATGGTCGGTCAACAAAGTTTTGTACAATGCGGATCCGAGCATTAATGACGTGAAGTACTTGGATACATAGAGTCATTACACATAATTTGTGATTTTACTAGGGATATCGATCCTTAATTCGGCCACCCGTGCCCGCATTAAGGCTCGGGGGCTACCGGGCTTTGGGCTTATTATTTACAAATATTAAAGGGGCACATCGATCCCCTGATCTGGTGTTGCCACCCGACCAGTGTCTCGAGGGCTACTGCATTGCCTGTTCAATGCAGAAAATTTTAAGTGCAATACAGTTTCCGACGAGATTTTGATCCTCAAGTTGGTCGGCCGCACCCAATTTGAGTCTCGAGGACTGACCACGCCACTTTTTGTGTCCCAAAGTATTCTGCCGAGCTAGGACTTGATCCTTAGGCCGATTTTGCAAATCAACCTGAGTCTCAGCGGCTACTGGGATCAACGGTCTTACGTCATCCTTCAGGTGCATCTCGGGTTTTAGACCGATACACACCTTGAGGGCTACTGGCTATATATCTCGGCAGAGAATAAATTGCACCAATCAAAAATATTGACAAAAAATCGGCCCACAGTCGGGGTGGTGCACCACCTTGGAAGCAGTCTGGCATAATGCTCGGGCGCTAGTGGCTGGCTCCATAGAGGGCATTTCCAGCATTAAGCTCGGCTAAACTCCTTCAACTTTTTTAAACCAAGGTGATTTATGACAGTCCGACATTGGAGCTTGGATATAGTCTGGCATTGGAGCTCGGATATAGTCCGGCGTTGGAGCTCGGATACATTCCGGCGTTGGAGCTCGAAGCGGTCCGACATTGGTGCTCGTCTGCAAAACATACCTCGAATGCAGTCCGGCGTTGGAGCTCGGACGCAAGAGGACACTGCCTCCCGGGAACAACTTCAAACCCGAGGTGTGGCATAAAAATAACAAGGCATTGATAAAGGCCGGAAACTTAAAGGGGCTCCTCGGATACCTGACGTGTAAACTCGTCGAATGCATTTCGGCGATCCTTAAGATCAAAGATGAGAAGATTTGTTGAACCAGTTTTCAAGACCGACAACTGAAGATGAAGAACAGTTCGGAAGAATCGAGGAGTGTCCCTAACTTGAAGACCGGATCAGGGGGCTACTGACGGTGTCCTGGACTAGGGGGTACTCACCACATCGTCTCCCGATCTGTTAGATTGGGCCGAGGACCCCCATGGCTGTATACTCATGGGCCAGTTTGGACAGCTGCCGCATACATGGAAGATTCCACAAGACTTGGTGATCAAGACAAGGACTCCTCCCCACCGACGTATTCAGCTAGGACTCTTGTTATCCTAGGCCTCTGGTGCATTATATAAACCGGGGCCAGGCTAGTCGATAGAATATATACAACAATCATACCATAGGCTAGCTTCTAGGGTTTTAGCCTCTACGATCTCGTGGTAGATCAACTCTTGTAATACTCATATCATCAATATCAATCAAGCAGAACGTAGGGTATTACCTCCATCAAGAGGGCCCGAACCTGGGTAAACATCGTGTCCCCTGCCTCCTGATACCATCGATCCTAGACGCATAGTTCGGGACCCCCTACCCGAGATCCGCCGGTTTTGACACCGATAGTGTCCAATTAAAACTTCATACCCATAAGTATTGCGTGAGTGTTAGCAATTGTGAAAGACTAACTGATAGTTGAGTATGTGGACTTTCTGAAAAGCTCTTATATAGACTCTTTCCGATGTTATGATAAATTGCAATTGCCTCAATGACTGAGATTATAGTTTGCTAGTTTTCAATGAAGTTTCTGATTCATACTTTACATTGTGAATAGATTGTTACTTTAGCATAAGAAACCATATGACTATATATATATTACTATTCTAAGAATGATCATGATGCCCTCATGTCCGTATTTTATTTTATCGACACCTATATCTCTAAACATGTGGACATATTTTTCGATCTCGACTTCCGCTTGAGGACAAGCGAGGTCTAAGCTTGGGGGAGTTGATACGTCCATTTTACATCATGCTTTTATATCGATATTTCTTGCATTATGGGCTGTTATTACACATTATGTCACAATACTTATGCCTTTTCTCTCTTATTTTACAAGGTTTACATGAAGAGGGAGAATGCCGGAAGCTGGAATTCTGGGCTGGAATAGGAGCAAATATTAGAGAACTATTCTGCACAACTCCAAAAGTCTTGAAACTCCATGAAAGTCAGTTTTGGAATATATTAAAATATTGGGGGAAGAAAGCACCAGAGGGGGGCCCAGCCACCGTCCACGAGGGTGGGGGCGCGCCCTACTCCCTGGGCGCGTCCCCCTGCCTCGTGGGCCACCTGGTAGGCCTCTGATGCCCATATTCTGGTATAAGGTGTCTTTTTCCCTAGAAAAAAAATCAGAAGGAAGCTTTCGGGATGAAGCGCCGCCGTCTCGAGGCGGAATCTTGGTGGAACCAATCTAGGACTCCGACGGAGCTGTTCTGCCGGGGAACATCCCCCCGGGAGGGGGAAATCATCACCATCATCATCACCATCGACCCTCTCATCAGGAGGGGGTTAATCTCCATCAACATCTTCACCAACACCATCTCCTCTCAAACCCTAGTTCATCTCTTGTATCCGATCTTTGTCTCAAAACCTCAGATTGGTACCTGGGGGTTGCTAGTAGTGTTGGTTACTCCTTGTAGTTGATGCTAGTTGGTTTATTCGGTGGAATATTATATGTTCAGATCCTTTATGCATATTAATACCCCTCTGATTATGAACATGAATATGATTTGCGAGTAGTTATGTTTGTTCCTGAGGACATGGGAGAAGTCTTGCGATAACTAGTCATGTGAATTTGGTATTCGTTCGATATTTTGATGAGATGTATGTTGTCTTTCCTCTAGTGGTGTTATGTGAACGTCGACTACATGACACTTCACCATTGTTTGGGCCTAGGGGAAGGCATTGGGAAGTAATAAGTAGATGATGGGTTGCTAGAGTGACAGAAGCTTAAACCCTAGTTTATGCGTTGCTTCGTAAGGGGCTGATTTGGATCCATATGTTTCATGCTATGGTTAGGTTTACCTTAATTCTTCTTTCGTAGTAGCGGATGCTTGCGACCGGGGTTAATTATAAGTGGGATGCTTGTCCAAGGAAGGCAGTGCCCAAGCACCGGTCCACCCACATATCAAATTATCCAAGTAACGAACGCGAATCATATGAGCATAGTGAAAACTAGCTTGACCATAATTCCCATGTGGCCTCGGGAGCGCTTTCCTTTATATAAGAGTTTGTCCAGGCTTGTCCTTTGCTACAAAAAGTATTGGGCCACCTTGCTGCACCTCGTTTACTTTTGTTACTTGTTACCCGTTACGAATTACCTTATCACAAAACTATCTATTACCGATAATTTCAGTGCTTGCAGAGAATACCTTACTGAAAACCACTTGTCATTTCCTTCTGCTCCTCGTGGGGTTCGACACTCTTACTTACCGAAAGGACTTCCATAGATCCCATATACTTGTGGGTCATCAGATTACCGTACCACTCTGGTGCGGAACGTACTCTAGTTGACCTACGAGGTTCGGTAGTAACTTGATCTGAAGTTTCTTGATCATCATCATTAACTTACTCACTAATTGGTGTAGGCATCACTAGAACTGATTTCAGTGATGAGCTACTTTCCAATTCGAGAGAAGGTACAATTACCTCATGAAGTTCTACTTTCCTCCCACTCACTTCTTTCGAGAGAAATTCCTTCTCTAGAAAGGTTCCATTTTTAGCAACGAATATCTTGCCTTCGGATCTGTGATAGAAGGTGTACCCAACAGTCTCCTTTGGGTATCCTATGAAGACACATTTCTCCAATTTTGCTTCGAGCTTATCAAGTTGGAGCTTTTTCACATAAGCATCGTAGCCCCAAACTTTAAGAAACGACAGCTTAGGTTTCTTGCTAAACCATATTTCATACGATGTCGTCTCAACAAATTTTTAGATGGTGCCCTATTTAACGTGAATGCAGCTGTCTCTAATGCATAACCCCAAAATGACAGTGGTAAGTTGGTAAGAGACATCATAGATCGCACCATATCTTAACAAAGTACGGTTACGACGTTCAGACACACCATTACTCCGTGGTGTTCCAGGTGGCATGAGTTGTGAAACTTATTCCACATTGTTTTTTAAATGAAAACCAAACTCGTAACCCAAATATTCGCCTTTGTGATCAGATCGTAGAAACTTTATTTTATTGTTACGATGATTTTCTACTTCACTCTGAAATTCTTTGAACTTTTCAAATGTTTCAGACTTATGTTTCATTAAGTAGATATACCCATATCTGCTCAAATCATCTGTGAAGGTCAGAAAATAATGATCCCTGCCGCGAGCCTCAACACTCATCGGACCGCATACATCAGTATGTATTATTTCCAATAAGTCAGTGGCTCGCTTCATTGTTCCGGAGAACGGAGTCTTAGTCATCTTGCCCATGAGGCATGGTTCGCAAGTGATTCCGAAAGCCCATCAGCATGGAGTTTCTTCATGCACTTTACACCAATATGACCTGAACGGCAGTGCCACAAATAAGTTGCACTATCATTATTAACTTTGCCTCTTTTGGCTTCAGTATTGTGAATATGTGCATCGGTACGATCGAGATTCAATAAACTATTTATATTAAGTGTGTGGTCATAGAAGGTTTTATTCATGTAAACAGAACAACAATTACTCTTTGACTTAAATGAATAAGTGTATTGCAATAAACATGATCCAATCATATTATGCTCAACGCAAACACCAAATAACATTTATTTTAGGTTCAACACTAATCCCGAAGGTAAAGGGAGTGTGCGATGGTGATCTTATCAACCTTGGAATCACTTCCAACACACATTGTCACCTTGCCCTCAACTAGTCTCTGTTCATTTTATAACTCCTGTTTCAAGTTACTAATCATAGCAACTGAAAGAGTATCAAATACCCAGGGGCTACTATGAATGCTAGTAAAGTACACATCAATAACATGTATATCATATATACTTTTGTTCACTTTGCCATCCTTCTTATCCGCCAAGTATTTGGGGTAGTTCCGCTTCCAGTGACCATTCCCTTTGCAGTAGAAGCACTCTGTTTCAGGCATTGGTCTAGCTTTGGGTTTCTTCACGGGAGTGGCAACTTGCTTGCCATTCTTTCTTGAAGTTCCCTTTCTTTTCCTTTGCCCCTTTTGTTGAAACTAGTGGTCTTGTTAACCATCAACACTTGATGCTCTTTCTTAATTTCTACCTTCGCCGATTTTAGCATCGCGAAGAGCTCGGAAATCATTTTCGTCATCCCTTGCATATTATAGTTCATCATGAAGTTCCAATAACTTGGTGATAGTGACTAGAGAGCTCTATCAATCACTATCTTATCTGGAAGATTAACTCCCACTTGATTCAAGCGATTGTAGTACTCAGACATTCTGAGCACATGTTCATTGGCTGAGCTATTCTCCTCCATCTTGTAGGCAAAGTACTTGTGAAAGGTCTCATACCTCTTGACTCGGGCATGAGTCTGAAATACCGATTTCAGCTCTTGGAACATCTTATATGCTCCGTGGCATTCAAAACATTTTTGAAGTCCCGGTTCTAAGTCGTAAAGCATGGCGCACTAAACAATCAAGTAGTCATCATACCGAGCTTGCCAAATGTTCATAACGTCTGCATCTGCTCCTGCAATAGGTCCGTCACCTAGCGGTGCATCAAGGACATAATTCTTCTGTGTAGCAACGAGGATAATCCTTAGATCACGAACCCAGTCCGCATCATTGCTACTATCAACTTTCAACTTAGTTTTCTCTAGGAACATATCATAAATAAAATGGGGAAGCTATACGCGAGCAATTGATCTACAACATAGATATGCAAATAGTATCATGACTAAGTTCATGATAAATTTAAGTTAAATTAATCATATTACTTAAGAACTCCCACTTAGATAGACATCCCTCTAATCATCTAAGTGATCACGTGATCCAAATCAACTAAACCATGCCCGACCATCACGTGAGATGGAGTAGTTTTCACCGGTGAACATCGCTATGTTGATCATATTTACTATATGATTCACGCTCGACCTTTCGGTCTTAGTGTTCCGAGGCCATATCTGCATATGCTAGGCTCGTCAAGTTTATCCCGAGTATTCTACTTGTGCAAAACTGGCTTGCACCCGTTGTATGTGAACGTAGAGCTTATCACACCCGATCATCATGTGGTGTCTTGGCACGACGAACTGTAGCAATGGTGCATACTCAGGGAGAACACTTATACCTTGAAATTTAGTGAGAGATCATCTTATAATGCTACCTTCATACTATGCAAAATAAGATGCATAAAGGATAAACATCACATGCAATCAATATAAGTGATATGCTATGGCCATCATCATCTTGTGCCTTTGATCTCCATCTCCAAAGCACCGTCATGATCCCCATCGTCACCGGCTTGACACCTTGATCTCCATCGCAGCATCATTGTCGTCTCGCCAACGATTGCTTCCATGACTATCGCTACTGCTTAGTGATAAAGTAAAGCAATTACATGGTGATTGCATTTCATACAATAAAGCGACAACCATATGGCTACTGCCAATTGCCGATAACTGTGTTACAAAACATGATCATCTCATACAACAATTTATATAATCACATCTTGACCATATCACCTCACGACATGTCCTACAAAAACAAGTTAGACATCCTCTACTTTGTTGTTGCAAGTTTTACGTGGCTGCTACGGGCTTCTAGCAAGAACCGTTCTTACCTACGCATCAAAACCACAATGTGGTATAGTGATTGCTTTTTGATCTTCAGAAAGAACCCTGTTCATTGAATCTGATTCAACTAAAGTTGGAGAAACTGACACCCGCCAGCCACCTGTGTGCAAAGCACGTCGGTAGAACCAGTCTCATGATCGCGGTCATGTAATGTTGGTCCATGCCACTTCATCCAACAATACCGCAAAATCAAGAAACAACTAGTGACGGCAAGCAATATGTATATACCCATGCCCACAACTCCTTTGTGTTCTACTCGTGCATATAACATCTACGCATAGACCAGGCTCGGATGCCACTATTGGGGAACGCAGTATTTCAAAAAATTTCTACGATCACGCAAGATCTATCTAGGAGATGCATAGCAATGAGAGGGGAGAGTGTGTCTGCGTACCCTTGTAGACCGAAAGCGGAAGCGTTGAGTAACGCGGTTGATGTAGTCGAATGTCTTCGCGATCCAACCAATCAAGTACTGAACACATGGCACCTCCGCGATCTGCACACGTTCAGCTCGGTGACGTCCCTTGAACTCTAGATCCAGCTGAGGCCGAGGGAGAGTTTCGTCAGCACGACGGCGTGTTGACGGCGATGATGAAGTTGCCGACGCAGGACTTCGCCTAAGCTCTATGACAATATGACCGAGGTGGAAATCTGTGGAGGGGGGCACCACACACGACTATGAAATCAACTTGTGTGTCTATGGGGTGGCCCCCTCCGCCGTATATAAAGGAGTGCAGGAGGGGGCTGGACGGCCTCATAGGGCGCGCCCCAAGGGGGGAATCCTACTCCTACTAGGAGTAGGTTCCCCCCTTTCCTAGTCCAACTAGGAGGGGGAAGGAAAGGGGGGCCGGCCCCCCTCCCCAATTCGGATTGGGCTTGGGGGCGTTGCCCTCCTCTTGTCCGCCTCCTCTCTCTTCCACTACAGCCCATGAAGGCCCATTAACCCCCCGTGGGGGTTCCGGTAACCCCCCGGTACTCCGGAAAATGCCCGAACCTATCCGAAACCTTTACGGTGTCCAAACATAACCTTCCGATATATCAATCTTCATGTATCGACCATTTCGAGACTCCTCGTCATGTCCGTGATCACATCCGGGACTCCGAACAACCTTCGGTACATCAAATCACATAACTCACAATACATATCATCATCGAACGTTAAGCATGCGGACCCTACAGGTTCGAGAACTATGTAGACATGACCGAGACTCATCTCCGGTCAATAACCAATAGCGGAATCTGGATGCTCATATTGGTTCCTACATATTCTATGAAGATCTTTATCGGTCAAACCGCATAACAACATACGTTGTTCCCTTTGTCATCGGTATGTTACTTGCCCGAGATTCGATCGTTTGTATCATCATACCTAGTTCAATCTCGTTACCGGTAAGTCTCTTTACTTGTTCCGTAATGCAACATCCCGTAACTAACTCATTAGTCACATTGCTTGCAAGGCTTATTGTGATGTGCATTGCCGAGAGGGCCCAGAGATACCTCTCCGACAATCGGAGTGACAAATCCTAATCTCAATCTATGCCAACTCAACAAACACCATCGGAGACACCTGAAGAGTATCTTTATAATCACCCAGTTACGTTGTGACGTTTGATAGCACACTAAGTGTTCCTCCGGTATTCGGGAGTTGCATAATCTCATAGTCATAGGAACATGTATAAGTCATGAAGAAAACAATAGCAATAAACTAAACGATCATTGTGCTAAGCTAGCGGATGGGTCTAGTCCATCACATCATTCTCTAATGATGTGATACCGTTCATCAAATGACAACACATGTCCATGGCTAGGAAACTTAACCATCTTTGATTAACGAGCTAGTCAAGTAGAGGCATGGTAGGGACACTCTGTTTGTCTATGTATTCACACATGTACTAAGTTTCCGGTTACTACAATTCTAGCATGAATAATAAACATTTATCATGATATAAGGAAATATAAATAACAACTTTATTATTGCCTCTAGGGCATATTTCCTTCACTGGGAAGGCATAAAACAATTTTATGTAGGGAAAAGCTAACTGGTGAACGTTCCTTAGGAGGCCAATCCTAGCGAAAGTGCTCTCTCCCATCGGATTCATTGCACGAATCTTGGCGCGGGGACAGGAGACATGCCAGATTTATTATTAACTCGTTCGTTGCGAATGGAAACTTAGCGAACATTGTACTAATCAAAACACTACCCGCACACCACACTGGGAGACCATAGTTTGAATTCTTTCCCTCATTTTTCTCTCCTTTTTCTACAAGATGCCAAATTATGTTCTTTTTTGCTTAGGTACATGGCATTATTTCTAAAAGAATTTAACATGGCAGATTTTATATATGTTTTGAAACTTTGCACATGGCGAATTTAAATATTTTACTCTAATGTTAACAAGTCAAGCTTGTTTTTGCACATGGCATTTTTTATTATTAATAACATGGCATTTTATTAATAATAGGGATGCCAATTTATTATTGAGAGGACGTCATTTTTTTCAATGGCATGGCACTTTAACTATTAAGCACCTAGCATTTTTATTAGCAACTGGATGCCATTTTTATTATTTTGAGAGGATGACTTTTTATTTTTAATGCATGACAACTTTTATTGCTAATTGCGTGTGTTTTTATTAATAATATGATGGCATTTTTTTAATAATAATAGGATGGCACTTTATCATTGAGAGGATGTCATTTTATCATTGAGAGGATGGCATTTTTAGTGTTGGGAGGATGCCATTTTTAATTTTAATGGCATGGAAATTTTTATTGGGGATTATCCAGATAAAAAAGATTATCTAGAAGAAAGCAGTTTTATAAAGTAGCATGACAATTTTCACGTTTTTCAGAGCATGGCATTTTATAAATTTATGTGTATTTTTTGTTCATGGCATTTTTATCTAAAGAGGTGGCAGTTTTTTATTATGTATTTTTCTTTTTCTTTTCTTGTTGAGCACGGCAATTTGTCATGTAGAAACATCCACGATCAAGATGAAATTTGTTTTTGGGCCCGTTAGAGCAACTCCAACGCGCCGACCCAAACGGACGTTGCTTTTGTCCGCCTTTCATCCGTTTGGGTCGACCGCCCGCTCGGCGTCCACCCCGTTTGAGATTTGGGTCAGCGGTGCGCCCAATGCACCAACCCATTTCATGTCCGCACACAAATTTTGAAAAATGCCCACGGCCATAGTTCATGCCAGCAGCCATGCCGTCGCCCGAAAATTCATGTCGGCACCATGCCAGCATCAGAAAATACCACACAGTTCGTCTGGCGCACTTGCCAGCGGCCGACACACATCCAGCACACAAAAAAGTGGCGGGAGTTCGACCACGTCATCACGGTCGTGGTCATGCCAGCACACTTGCGGACATAAAAAAAGGATGGCGCTCGCCGCCATAGGTCACTCGTCGTTGAACTTGAGCATGTCCGCCTGCATCTTCTCGAACCATGTCCTCTTCCTTGGAGACACGGTGTTGAGATCCACCTTCATGATCTCCACCCCAGTCATCATGCTCGCAAGAGCCACTTCTTTTGCCTTGGTCTTGGCGTTGACGGCCTCAATCTCTAGCATCTTGGCTTGCTTCTCTTCCTCCATCTCAAGCATCTTGGTTTGCTTCTCCACGTCCATCTCAAGACTCCTCCTTTGGATCTCCATGAAGGCGTTCATTTGTTCTTCTTTGTATCACCGGCACTCCTCCTCCCTTGAGTCCTTCTTACTCATAATGGCCTCCAACAATGAGAGAGGTTGAAGCACTTGCCGTCGTGTTGGACCTTGAATGCCTCCAAAGCTTGGAAGGCCTACAAATGTATTGCATCCAAGCATATTGTCAAAATGGATATGGAAATGGACATGCAAGCATAAACGGAATGACACAAAAGAGGGCTGGCGCTTGCATTCCATGTCTTGCATGCCAATGCCGCTCACGGGGAGGCCTTGACGCTCTCAAGAGTGGCACAAAACTTGTTGCACTCTTGTTGGATCACCCTCCATCACTTCAAAATGGACACCCATCCACGTGTGCTTAGTATTTGGTATGGCGGAAACTTCTTGCGCTCATGGAACTCACAGTGGACACGAATGCAAAAGGTTGATGCCTTTTATTCAGCGCCGACCTTGGGGTCTTTCCCAATGTCCCTCCAACACGCACAAAGAAGCTTGTCCTCGGCCGCCGTGTATGCCTTCGTCCGCTTGCTCTTGCGCTTCGGCTTCGCCCCGGCGGCTTGGTTGGCGAGCTCGTCCTTGAACAAAGTCTCCCCTTCGATGTCACACTCATCCTCTTCCTCCAGCCCGAGTCCTCCGGAAACTCATGGTCGAGTGGGAAGCCGTCCAGGTCTAGGCCGACCTAATCATGCATGCAGGCCACCTGATCTTGATCAAAGGTGAATGGTGTGAATGCCCATCGGCCTTCCTGGCTTTGTGTCTCTTCGTGATCATAGCCGGCCCCGGCGGCACCGCCAACGGTCGCCGCACCACCCTCTAAGATGATGTTTTGCATGTAGTCATAGTCGCCAGAGGCCGGCATTCCGTCGAACAGGTTGCGTGCGCCCGACAGCACGTGGCTGGCATGTGTCGCGCGCGTTTCCTCATGACGACCTGTAACGCCCCGAGACCGATGTGCCAGGTGTCCGTCAGTTATTCGCTGTTGTTGCCATGCCATTCGCTTGTGTGTTGCATCTTGTCATGTCATCATGTGCATTGCATCATCATGTTTTCGAAACTTGCATTCGTCCGGGTTCTCCGAGTTCTCTCCGTTGTCCGTTCTGAGCCCAACCACACTTGCACGCGCCCGCGACATGTCTGAAATAGTATTTTATAAGTGTCCGGAAAATGTTCTCAGAATGGGATGAAAGTTGGCGTGCGGTGTTTTTATAGTGTAGATAGACCTCCTGTCAAGTTTCATTGCATTCGGAGTTCGTTTGATAGCCCAACCGTTAAACTATAGCGGCATTATAGCCGGTCTAACGTCAGACGTTTTCGGTCTTCGGAAAGAGTCGCCGGGCCTCCCTCTCTTCTCTTCTCTCAGCTCGAGGCCGTCTACACAGCTCACTACCTACCACCAGGTCCAACCTAACCTCTCTCGTCAGCCCGCAGCCCCCCTCGCGCGCGTCCGAAAGTTGTCCCGAACCCGACCCGGACTGTCACCACCGTTGTGTCCGGATCATCCCTGAACATCTACAAAATATCACCGTTTTGTTATTTGGCCTCCCTAGCCTATTGTTTCTGAACCGTCCGATTTCGATCGGAGGATCCAAACTCCCTCTTTTCCTTATATTTATAGACCACCACCTACCAAATCTAGCCTAACCCTAAAACCTAGGAGGCTTGTCCCTCCCCGCCGCCACTCCTCTCCCACATCGGGATCTCCTCCCGATCCAAATCCATCTCCTCCCAAATCCCCCCTCGTGTTCAACACCAGACCAACCCACGCCCTCCTTCTCGCGCCTGAGGCCTCCCTGCTGACCTCGGGACTCTGTAGCCGTGCGCCTCCTCGTCGCCGTTTCCTCCTCACCGCATCCACCAGGAACGGCCTTGTCCCACCCCGCCATCTTCCCTCATTCTTCCTACTCCCTCTGTTCGTCTCTCTCTCAAGGCTCTCTCTCTGTCTTGCGCAGGAAACGCCCGATCCGCTCCAGCCTTGCCGTCCCGCCGGAGTCCCCATGCCTGGGTCCGCGCCCCCGCAAGCCACGGCCGAGGCAGCTGCCTCCTCGCACACCCGATGCGCGGGCACGACCCCTTGACCCTGCCGACGAGGTCTGCCGCCAAGGACGCTCTGCCATGGCGCCGCCGTTTCAAGCTTCAAGCCCCAGACGCCCAGTCCCTGCCGCCCAGGACCCATCGCGCGCCTTCCTCTGCATCGAACGGGAGGACGAGATGCTCGTTTCCCTCGCCATCGATGTGCCCGCACGCCAGGTTCCTCGCGGTCACCCTCGGAGACTGGTCCTCGCCGGCCTTCCCTGCATGCCCGCTGCCGCCGTTCCCGAGTCTCCTGCTGCCATGGACTTCCTCTGCCGCTCATCACTGGAACGGGACACCGGCGCCCCTAACCTCCTCATCTCCGCACGCCTACAGGTCACCTGCCTCGCCGCCCTATGCTTGGATCCGGCCGTCCCCGCGCCGTCATGGCCCTGCAGAGCCACGCCCAAGACCCACCAGCGTCGCCTGCAAGTCCCCGGCGTCGCTCTGCTACCGTTTGTCTTCAGAGACGAGCAGAGCAGTTCCCCCGCGCCTGGAACCGCTCGATCTCGTTGATCGCAGCCACGCGCTCGTGCATCACCTCGCTGGACCGTTGCCAAGGCCCAGCCTACTTCCCCCTGATCCAGCCTCCTGGACCGCAAAGCCAGCGCCAGGCCTCCCTCTTCCCACCGAACCGGGCCGAGCCCATGGTGAGACCACCCTGCTGGCGCCCCTCTTTTTTTCCTGCTTTTAGGCTGCCCAGATTTGGCCCGTTTCTATTTTTTCCCTGCGCTGCGATTTTCTCTTTTATCCAGAAAACTGTTGTTTTACAGTTAGGTCCCTAAACTTCATGCATTTAATAACTTCACAACCGTGCATCAGATCTAAATAAATTATATATGAAAGTTGCTTAGAATTTTGTCTAGTTTAATAATATCCAATTTTCATCCATGTTTAAAATGCTGTTTGGTTAAATTTCCTCCTATGACATGTTAAAATGCTTTAATTCATAACTAAATAACCGTAGCTTGGATTTTAATAAACTTTATATGTATATGGGGTAGAAAAATGCCTAGTTTAACATGGTGGCTTCACTCTGCATGCTTAACACCTCTAAAATTATGTTTAGGGAAGAACAATACCAAACCTAATATATGCATATGAGGAGTTTCCGGAATTGTTGTTCGTTGTTTCCGGCCTCATTTAAACTTGACTAGATAGGAAGTTTTCATTTGCTTCACCCTCTTGCCATGCTAACAACATTTAATCTTGTTGGGTACATAAACGAGATCGAACTAAATAACATGTTGTGGTGTTTTGCCAATATGCAACTCGTTGCATATTGAGCTCCACTTAATTTGCAGTGTTGTTTGTTGCACTTTGCCATGCCATGCTTCATTAAACCGAACATGCATCATACTCGATTGTGCACCGTGCCATGCTTATGTGGTGGTTGTTTACCATGATTGTTTGCTCCTTTCCGGTGTTGCTTCTTCGGTTGGTTCCGATAACGTCGTGTTGTGAGGATTCGTTCGACTACGTCCGTTTGTCTTCTTCATGGACTCGTTCTTCTTCCCTTGCGGGATCTCAGGCAAGATGACCATACCCTCGAAATCACTTCTAGCTTTGCTTGCTAGTTGCTCGCTCTTTTGCTATGCCTATGCTGCGATACCTACCACTTGCTTATCATGCCTCCTATATTGTTGAACCAAGCCTCTAACCCATCTTGTCCTAGCAAACCGTTGTTTGGCTATGTTACCGCTTTGCTCAGCCCCTCTTATAGCATTGTTAGTTGCAGGTGAAGATTGAAGTTTGTTCCTTGTTAGAAGATGGAGATGTTGTTCCTTGTTGGAACATGGTTACTTGTTGGGATATCACGATATATCTTATTTAATTAATGCATCTATATACTTGGTAAAGGGTGGAAGGCTCGTCCTTATGCCTGGTGTTTTGTTCCACTCTTGCCGCCCTAGTTTCTGTCATATCAGTGTTATGTTCCCGAATTTTGCGTTCCTTACGCGGTTGGGCTATTATGGGAACCCCTTAACAATTCGCCTTGAATAAAACTCCTCCAGCAATGCCCAACATTGGTTTTACCATTTGCCACTAGCCCTTTTCTTTTCTCTTGGGAGTCGCGCTCCTGAGGGTCATCATTATTTTACCCCCCCGGGGCCAGTGCTCCTCTGAGTGTTGGTCCACCACGTCAGCCGCCGGTGGCCACCAGGGGCAACTCTGGGCTGGCCTACCGGAAGTTTAGACAATCTGAGTGTGCCCTGAGAACGAGATATGTGCAGCTCCTATCGGGATTTGTCGGCACATTCAGGTGGTGTTGCTGGACTTGTTTTACCTTTGTCAAGGATATCTTGTAACCGGGATCCCGAGTCTGACCGGGTCTTCCCGCTAGAAGGAATATCCTTCGTTGACCGTGAGAGCTTGTAATGGGTTAAGTTGGGACACTCCTGCAGGGATTTGAACTTTCAAAAGCCGTGCCCGCGGTTATGGGCAGATGGGAATTTGTTAATGTCCGGTTGTAGAAAAACTGAAGTTGACCCTAATTAAAATACATCAACCGCGTGTGTAACCGTGATGGTCTCTTCTCGGCGGAGTCCGGGAAGTGAACACGGTGTTGGAGTTATGCTTGACGTAGGTTGTTCTAGGATCACTTCTTGATCATAGTTGCTCGATCGCGCTTTGCATTCTCTTCTCGCTCTCATTTGCGTATGTTAGCCACCATATATGCTAGTCGCTTGCTGCAGCTCCACATCATACCTTTATCTTACCCATAAGCTTAAATAGTCTTGATCGCGAGGGTGCGAGATTGCTGAGTCCCCGTGACTCACAGATTACTTCCAAAACCAGCTTGCAGGTGCCGAGGATACCGTGCAGATGACGCAACCGAGCTCAAGGAGGAGCTCATTGAAGATCTTGTCCTTTGTGTTGTTTCGTTCTAGTCGATCAGTAGTGGAGCCCAGTTGGGGTCGATCGGGGATCTGTGTAGCATTTGGGGTAGTCTTCTTTTATTTTGGGTTCCGTAGTCGGACCTTCATTGTATCTGGTTGATGTAATGCTTTATTCATGTATTGTGTGAAGTGGCGATTGTAAGCCAACTATGTATCTCTTTCCCTTATGTATTACATGGGTTGTGTGAAGATTACCTCACTTGCGACATTGCTTTCAATGCGGTTATGCCTCTAAGTCGTGCTTCGACACATGGGAGTTATAGCCGCATCGAGGGCGTTGCACAACCCACAAGTATAGGGGATCAATCATAGTCCTTTCAATGAGTAAGATTGTCGAAGCCAACGAGGAGCAGAAGGAAATGACAAGTGGTTTTCAGCAAGGTAATGTTTGCAAGTGCTGAAATTGTAAGTAACAGATAATTTGGTAGCAGGATAATTTGTAACGAGCACATAATGGTAACGACAAATAATATGCAGCAAGATAGACCAATCCTTTTGTGGCAAAGGACGGGACAAAATGGTTTCTTATAATAAGCAAAGTATTCTTGAGGGCACACGGGAATTTCATCTAGTCACTTTCACCATGTTGGCTTGATTTGTGTTCACTACTTTGATAATTTGATATGTGGGTGGATCGGTGCTTAGGTGTTGTTCTTACTTGAACAAACCTCCTACTTATGATTAACCCCCTTGCAAGCATCCACAACTACGAGAAAAGTATTAAGATAGAATCTAACCATAGCATTAAACTTTTGGATCCAAATCGATCCCTTACGAAGTAGCGCATAAAGTAGGGTTTAAGCTTCTGTCACTCTAGCAACCCATCATCTAATAAATACTCCACAATGCATTCCCTTGGGCCCAAATATGATGAAGTGTCATGTAGTCGACGTTCACATGACACCACTAAGGGAATCACAACATGCATATCTATTATACCTAAATAGTTGATCCCCACTATCCTGTTTCTCTTAACATGCAGCCTATCCACCTCAGCAGCCTTGCCACATCATCAGTTACTTTAATTTATTTTGATCATGCAGCTCAGCATGTCATCATTCTTTAAAAAAATATGCGACTCTCTAGAAACCAAAGAGGCCTCTTTGGTCCGAAGAGTCAGTATACTAACTGATAAAAAGAAGCCCAACGCTTCATCTCTCCGCATCTCTACTCTTCCCCATACCAGAAGACACGGTGGTGCAATCACCACCGGGCGGTGCCCTTCAAGGCTTCAACAAGTAGCAGATTCGGCGCAGGATTGCCACCGCCTCCGGTCGACAGGAATTGAGGCCTCACGAGCGTCATCTCCCTCCCTGATTCAACCGCTCTCGCAAAGTCAACACATCAAGCTCTCCTCCCATTCTGCCATTCATAAAATTCCCCCTACCTATCTACAGTAGCACACGGCGGTGGGGATTAGCAAGGATGCATCTCCGCCTGTGGCACTCATCTGGCACAATCCACCTGTCCAAGACCTGCCCGCCGAAGTTTCAGGTTGCATCCTCCTTCCCATCATGAAGTTAGGTTGTTCTGTGGCTCCAGTACATGGGTATGGGTGCGAGGTGAGCAGGCAAGTTTCTCGCTTCACTCATCCTTAGCAATTTGATTCTTCTTTACAGTCTAAGATGGAATAGAGAGTAGATGCATGACACAAACTACTCCATTGATTCATTGGATTCAGCCAATATTGTAGGATAAATCAGCCTTAATTTTGGGGGATCCCCTCTGTACCTTTCATTTACATGCATTCTCGAAACTCTGAATGTTATACAACTTTCAGGAGTATACACGCATTAAGCCTTGCCAAGGAACCCCATTGGAAGGTGACGACCGTCAGGTAGTCGTGAAGCAGCAGCAGCTAGGGCAGCGTACAACACCTCTGAGCTATTGTAGGCAATCACGAACATGGACCTTTTCGAAAAAAAATCACGGACATGAAAGGTTCACTAGAATCAAGTCAGGTGAGGAACTAAGCTTCCACTCACCTATTTCTTCTTGCAAATTCAGAAACGGGAGTTTGGGTTATCATTTCCTTTTTTTCCTTATTCTATAATCCGTAAGTCACTGAGATAACGACGAATGCGGCTGTGAGAAGCGATGGCTCTCCCGATCCTCCTTTCAGTGGTAAGGAATCCCTATCATTCTCTTTTTGGCTCTTACTTTTTTATGATACAGTTTTGTTTCCATGAATAGTTCATCTCCTAAATACGGATATCATAATTATGTTTGGCTCTGGGAGGGTGACAAAGTAACCCAGTTCTGTTGCTTCTTAACTTCAGATATTCAACTACCATTAAAATCACAACTTCATGATATCCTAGACCTGAAAGTAGCGTGCATCTTCTTCTATTATACATGCTCCATAGTACTAATTATAGCTGAAAAATAGTACTTTTTACCAAGATTGTTTGAGTGCAATCTAAACCCTGTTTGTAGTATGCTGCTGGGCCACCAATCTACATACATTATAGTCTTTTTGTTTTTGCGAGAATTTATGAATTAATAATTCTAATATCAGTACCCTTCGGACAATGGGTCATGGTTAGTTCACTGATGATAATAAAGGATTCTCTATGTTTTTGTTTACAAGAGTCCACATCTTTAGCTCTTTAATTTGCTATGTTAAACTAAAGTAAATTTCATTTTTGTAAAACATACACTTTTTGTATTTATGTAGGATGGTGGAAGTGGATGCAAACTTTTGTCTGTGTTTATTAAAAAAATCGAAATACAAGCAATCAAAACAAACAAAGCACAATAGTGTTGTTTTAAAGTGGGTAAGTTCCTGAAGTTATTTTCCACTATCTGTATGAAACAGAGAATGGCATAGAAGCGTCCCTATTTGATAGCTCTATGTCCTTTCTCATTTGAAATATTTGCACGATGCCGGTGCCAAATGCTTTTTACCTGGTTGCACTTTGGAAATTGAGCCGGATAATACTTCTCCAACTTAGTTGTAGCTACATGTGTCTCCCACTAAATTTTTGATAGTTGCTCAATTAGGCCCACTTCCAATTCATGTTTTTTTATTACAGTTATTCTTACCAACATGTTCTTGGTATTATTGTCTTAGAACATTTCATAGCTCTAAACTTTATCGGTATGAAGGACAACCTGGGAAACTTTATGATGCTACCAGCAATTCATTTTAAGCATACATATATAATTCTTAATTCATGGTGATCTGAATGTGGATGATCTAATGTACATGTTCCAAAATACCTTGCACTTACCTATGTTCTTTACAAGTGCTCATTTTCTATTCATGCCCATATAACCAAATCTCATCGAAATATATTGCAAGCAATTCCCGCAGCAACGCGCGGGGTATCATCTAGTTATCAAAATATCGAAGACATATCAAGTTCACATGATTACTTGCAACATGATTTCTCCCGTGACCTCAAGAACAAAAGTAACTGCTCAAAAGTGATAAATATGTTCAAGATCAGAGGGGTATTAAATAGCATAATGGATCTGAACATATAATCTTGCACCAAATAAACCATATAGTGATCAACTACAAGATGTAATCAACACTACTAGTCACCCACAGGTACCAATATGAGGTTCCGGTACAAAGATTGAGCATGAGAGATGAACTAGGGTTTGAGAGGAGATGGTGCTGGTGAAGATTTTGATGAAGAGTGGGCTCCCCAAGATGAGAGGGTTGTTGGTGATGATGATGACGAGGATTTCCCCCTCCGGGAGGGAAGTTCCCCCGGTGGAATCGCTCCATCGGAGGGCAAAAGTGCTCATGCCCAAGTTCCGCCTCGAGACGGCGGCGCTCCGTCCCGAAAGTCCTCTCCTTATTTTTTCTAGGTCAAAATGACTTATATACCAGAGGATGGGCACCGGAGGTGGGCCGAGGAGGGCACAACCCACCAGGGCACGCCTGGGCTCCCTGGCATGCCTAGGTGGGTTGTGCCCACCTGGTGGGCCCCTCCGGTACATATTTGCAACAATATTTCTTATATATTCCATAAAAAATCTCCGTAAAGTTTCAACTCATTTGGAGTTGTGCAGAATAGGTAGCCTGACGTAGCTTTTTCAGGTCCAAATTTCCAGCTGCCGGAATTCTCCCTCTTTGTGTGAACCTTGCATATTATGAGAGAAAAGGCATTATAATTACTCCAAAAGGCATTATTATGCATAAAAGCATTATAAATAATAGTAGGTAAACATGATGCAAAATGGACGTATCAACTCCCCCAAGCTTAGACCTCGCTTGTCCTCAAGCGAAAACCGAAATCGAAAAACATGTCCTTATGCTTAGAGAGAGAGGTGTCGATAAAAACAAAATACGGACATAGAAGCATCATGTAAATTATTATAACAGCAACAAACTTTAACATAAAACTTTTATCATAGAACTTTATCATAGACTTCTCATGAATAAGTAACAATTCATCACAACATCAAAGTATAAAGCATAAACTCTTTTGGAAACCAACAAACTATGTGCTCAGTCAACTTTGCAACTACAATTCATCATCTTTTCAGGAAGGGTCACGTATCAGAGCCTTTAGGCAAGTCCACATACTCAACCATCATATAGTCTTCTATGATTTCTAACACTCACCCCATACACATGAGCAAAATGTTTCAACCAGACGCATAGAAAGATAGGGGCTTATAATTTCGCCTCCCAATGTATTCACCTCATGGGTGATGTCAACAATAATAACTCATGCTACCCATATCCAACTGGATATATGTGCTTAGTGAAGGAAATATGCCCTAGAGGCAATAATAAAGTTGTTATTTTATATTTCCTTATATCATGATAAATGTTTATTATTCATGCTAGAATTGTATTAACAGGAAACTTGATACATGTGTGGATACATAGACAAAACACTGTGTCCCTAGTAAGCCTCTACTAGACTAGCTCGTTAATAAAAGATGGTTAAGTTTCCTAACCATAGACATGTGTTGTCATTTGATGAACGGGATCACATCATTAGGAGAATGATGTGATGGACACGACCCATCCGTTAGCTTAGCATATTGATCATTTAGTTTTATTGCTATTGCTTTCTTCATGTCATATACATATTCCTTTGACTATGAGATTATGCAACTCCTGTATACCGCAGGAATGCCTTGTGTGCTATCAAACATCACAATGTAACTGGGTGATTATAAAGAAGCTTTACAGGTATCTCGGAAGGTGTTTTGTTGGGTTGGCATAGATCAAGATTGGGATTTGTCACTCTGAGTATCGGAGAGGTATCCCTGGGCCCTCTCGGTAATGCACATCATAATAAGCCTTGCAAGCAAAGTTACTAATGAGTTTGTTGCAGGATGATGTATTATGGAATGAGTAAATAGACTTACCGGTAATGAGATTGAACTAGGTATGAAGATACTGATGATCGAATCTCGGGCAAGTAACATACCGATGACAAAGGGAATAACGTATGTTGTCATTTTAGTACGACTAATAAAGATCTTTGTAGAATATGTGGGAACCAATATGAGCATCTAGGTTTCGCTGTTGGTTATTGACCGGAGAGGTGTCTCGGTCATGTCTACATAGTTCTCGAACCCGTAGGGTCCGCACGCTTAACGTTCGATGACGATTTTGTATTATATGAGTTATGTGATTTGGTGACCGAATATTATTCGGAGTCCCGGATGAGATCGCAGACATGATGGGGAGTCTCAAAATGGTCGAGAGGTAAAGATTTATATATAGGACGATAGTATTCGGACATTGGAAGTGTTCTGGAGGGTACAAGGTACATATCGGGTCACCGGAAGGGGTTCCGGGCACCCTCGGCAAATGATATGGGCCTAATGGGCCAAGAGGGGAAACACAGCAGCCAGCACGGGCTGCTGCGCCCCCATATGTGCCGAACCAGAGGAAGAAGGAAAGAGGGGAAGAGAGAAGGAAGGGGAGGGATTCGACCTCCCCCTTCCTTCCCTCCTCCCTCCTTCCTCCCCCCTCCAGAAAATATGGTAGGGGGGACAAATTGGACTAGGCCACCAAGTAGGATTCCTACTACTTGGGGTGTCCCAAGGCTATTCCCCTCCCCTCCCACCTATATATACATGGGGAGGGGTGATGTCGCTTGAAGCTATGTCGGTATTCACCAAAGAGGAAGGGATGATGCAGCACATCGGCGGTAGGTATTTCCCTCAGATATGAAACCAAGGTTATCGAACCAGCAGGAGAACCAAGCAACACAACGTAAACAACACATGCACACAAATAACAAATACTCGCAACCCGCCGTGTAAAAGGGGTTGTCAATCCCTTTCGGGTAGCGGTGCCAGAAATTGGCGCGTGGACGGGAGAAAGTTGTAAATATCGATAGATCAAACGCCAAATAAAATAAATTGCAGCAAGGTATTTTTTTATTTTTGGTTTAATAGATCTGAAAATAAAATAGGCCGTGAAGGAAAATAATATGAGAAAGAGACCCAGGGGTCGTAGGTTTCACTAGTGGCTTCTCTTGAGAAAAATAGCCAACGATGGGTAAACAAATTACTGTTGGGAAATTGATAGAACTTCAAATAATCATGATGATATCCAGGCAATGGTCATTATATAGGCATGATACGTCTCCAACGTATCTATAATTTTTTATTATTCCATGCTATTATATTATCTGTTTTGGATATTTAATGGGCTCTATTATGCACTTTTATATTATTTTTGGGACTAACCTATTAACAGAAGGCCCAGTGCAAATTGCTGTTTTTTTCCCTATTTCAGTGTTTC
Source organism: Triticum urartu (assembly GCF_003073215.2). NCBI lineage: Eukaryota > Viridiplantae > Streptophyta > Magnoliopsida > Poales > Poaceae > Triticum > Triticum urartu. Next base: position 384,493,755 of record NC_053024.1, on the reverse strand, counting down.
GCAGAAAAGGAATATCAAACGGAATCCAAACGGAATGAAACCTTCGCGAGGATCGTTTTTGGAACAAACACAATCCAAGAGACTTGGACTGGACGTTAAGGAAGCCACGAGGCATGCGGGCGCGCCCCCCACCCTCGTGGGCCCCTCGCAGCTCCACCGACCTACTTCTTTCACCTATATATACTCATATACCTTGAAAACATCCAGGAGCACCACGAAACCCTATTTCCATCACTGCAACCTTCTGTACCCGTCAGATCCCATCTTGGGGCCTTTTCCGGCGCTCCGCCGGAGGAGGAATCGATCACGGAGGGCTTCTACATCAACCATAGCCTCTCCAATGATGTGTGAGTAGTTTACCATAGACCTTCGGGTCCATAGTTATTAGCTAGATGGCTTCTTCTCTCTCTTTGGATCTCAATACAAAGTTCTCCTCGATTCTCTTGGAGATCTATTCTATGTAATTCTTTTTGCGGTGTGTTTGTCGAGATCCGATGATTTGTGGGTTTATGATCAAGATTATCTATGAACAATATTTGGTTCTTCTCTGAATTCTTATATGAACAATTTAAATATCTTTGCAAGTGCAGGATCGAAAGTATGTCTAGAGGGGGGGGTGATTAGACTACTTGACCAATTAAAAATCTTTCCTTTTCCCAATTTTAGTCTTTGGCAGATTTTAGCTATCTTAGCACAAGTCAAGCAATCTTAACACAATTCAAGCAAGCATGCAAATAGTCTATGAGCAGCGGAAAGTAAAGCATGCAACTTGCAAGAATGTAAAGGGAAGGGTTTGGAGAATTCAAACGCAATTGGAGACACAGATGTTTTTGTCGTGGTTCCGATAGGTGGTGCTATCATACATCCACGTTGATGGAGACTTCAACCCACGAAGGGTAACGGTTGCGCGAGTCCACGGAGGGCTCCACCCATGAAGGGTCCACGAAGAAGCAACCTTCTCTATCCCATCATGGCCATCACCCACGAAGGACTTGCCTCACTAGCGGTAGATCTTCACAAAGTAGGCGATCTCCTTGCCCTTACAAACTCCTTGGTTCAACTCCACAATCTTGTCGGAGGCTCCCAAGTGACACCTAGCCAATCTAGGAGACACCACTCTCCAAGAAGTAACAAATGGTGTGTTGATGATGAACTCCTTGCTCTTGTGCTTCAAATGATAGTCTCCCCAACACTCAACTCTCTCTCATAGGGTATGGATTTGGTGGAAAGAAGATTTGAGTGGAAAGCAACTTGGGGAAGGCTAGAGATCAAGATTCATATGGTGGGAACGGAATATCTTGGCCTCAACACATGAGTAGGTGGTTCTCTCTCAGAAAATTTTTATTGGAAATGTAGGTATGTTCTAATGGCTCTCTCCACGAATGAAGAGGGGGTGGAGGGGTATATATAGCCTCCACACAAAAACTAACTGTTACACACAATTTACCAATCTCGGTGAGACCGAATTGAGAAACTCGGTCAGACCAATTAGGAAAACCTAGTGACCGTTAGGATTTTCGGTGGGACTGAGATGCAACTCCGTAGGACCGATATGGTTAGGGTTAGGGCATAACGTAATCTCGGTGTGACCGATTACACAAACTCGGTGGGACCAATTTTGGTAATAAGCTAACCAGAGAGTTGGTCAGGTAAACTCGGTGGGACCGATTTGCTCATTTCGGTGGGACCGAAATGTTACAAAAGGGAAACAGAGAGTTTACATTGCAATCTCGGTGGGACCGATCGCTCATCTCGGTAGGACCGAAACGTTACGAAAGGAAACAGAGAGATTACAACCCCATCTCGGTGTGGCCGAGATCCCTATCGGTGAGACCGATTTGCCTAGGGTTTGTGGCAGTGGCTATGACATTTGAACTCGGTGGCGCCGGATAGAAAGAATCGGTGGGGCCGAGTTTGACTTTTGGTTTAGGTCATATGAGGATGTGGGAAGGTAGTTGAGGGTTTTGGAGCATATCACTAAGCACTATGAAGCAAGAACCTCATTAAGCAACACCTCATCCCTCCTCGATAGTATTTGCTTTTCCTATAGCCTCAATGTGATCTTGGATCACTAAAATATAAAATGTAGAGTCTTGAGCTTTGAGCTTGAGCCAATCTTTTTGTCCTTAGTATTTTGAGGGGTCCACTTTCCTCATCCATGTCATGCCATTCATTGAGCTTTTCCTGAAATATTAATCTTGGAATAGCATTAGCTCAATGTGCTATATGTTGTTAGGAATTACCAAAACCACCTAGGGATAGTTGCACTTTCAATCTCCCCCTTTTTGGTAATTGATGACAACATATAGATCAAAGCTTCGACGAATGATAATAAGAGTGAAAAACATTGTCGCTTTGAGAAGCATGTGAAAAGCAAGAGCTCCCCCTAAATTTGTGCATAGTTTATGATTTGCTTTGGACTGCAAATGCACAGAGAATTAGGCTCATGGGTTATCTTCCATGTCACATACATCTTGGTGGAGCGCTCAAAATGATAATAATTAAGTACATGCACCCATCACCAAGCAAAGTGAATGATCATATAGGGATAAAATGATAATGTCATCCAACAAGCATTAATGTAGCATATGATCAAACACACATGATCATCCAAGTATCACACAAATAGAAAGTATCTCAATCAAGCAAATAAAGTTCAACCACCAAAGCAAGAGAGAATAAAAAAGCAGCAACGCTCTCTCTCAAAGCCTATGATCTATACATTTTTCTCCCCCTTTGGCAACAAGTTACCAAAAAGTTCCTAGAAAATGCATAGCACTAAATCGTCTCTCAGGCTTGGTCTTCAGGTGGTGGTGTCCGGATAACTCCAAGAACGAAGGCTTCAGTCGATGTAGATGGAGCTGATGGAGTAGGTGCTGGAGCTGGTGGCACTGAAGCTGTAGCTGGTGCAGATGAAGTTGCTCTGGTGTTTGGAACAGGCACTGCAGCAGATCTTTGTCCTCTAGGCACTCTAGCAAAAGCATCAGTGGTTGTCTTGCCCTTCCTCTCCTGCATATCATCCTGAAGTTGCTCCACAACAGACTGGATCTCAGTTACCTTCACATCCATGTCATAGAACTTCTTCTCCACGATCCTTTCCAAGCTCTCATGGTTTTGAGTCAGGGTGGACAGCCCTTTCTCAATCCTTAGGGTGGATGCAATCAAGTAGCCGAGCTGATCTTGCTTGCTCTTTAGAAGATACTAAGATTCCTCTTACATGGTTGGCATCTTTGCAGCTTTCTCAGCCTTTGCCTTCTCCCTCTTTGCTTGAACGTGCACAGAAGATGGTTCATCCTCATTCATGACCACTTGGTTGTCCTCAAAGTCTGGATAGATAGGTATGTGCTCCTTGTCCAACAAGTATGTGCCAGTGCCCATCTTGGAGTTAATCAACTCCTGGATCTGTGGTGCATACCCACAGCTTCTCTTTTGGTTAGCAGCTGTCCTCTTGATAGTTTCAACTATAAGACTCATGACCTTGAACTTTTGTGGCACATCAAATATATGTAGCAGATTGATGGAGTGGCCTCTGATCATTCTGTGATCACTAGACTTGGGCAGAGGAGTGTGCCTGAGGATCCAATTGATAGTAGGCAGTCCTGACAGCAGGTGTTTCACTGATCCAAATTGGTGAGTCTCAAGATCTGCATCAGGAATCTCCTTGTACATGCTAGCCATGGAGTTGCGATCCTTCTTCTTCTTGGCATAGACATCCAAGTCATCTTCATTCTCCTTAGGAGCATTGATCAATTGAGCCCATTCTTCTACTGTTGACTGGTATCTAGTGCCTTCAGACATCCAGACTATCTTGCCATCTGGGTAGAAGTGAGCTGTGGAGTAGAACTGCATGATAAGCTCATCATTCCACTTTGTGAGCTTCTGAGCCACAAACTCAGCAACTCCACAAGCCTTGAAACTATCATATACTCCTGGATAATGTTCTTCATTCTCCTTGATGTACTCCTAGTTGACCCATCTCATGTCACACACTATTGGTTTCTTGTCAAGCAACACTGTCTCATAAAAATCCTGCTGTTCTTTGGTATGGAACCTGTAGTCCACAGCAGTTCTCCTTCTGGTGGCATATGGACCTGACTCTCTCCATATCCTCAATCGTGAGTCCTTCCTGATCTTCATGTTTTCTGCTACAGGATGACCATCATTATGATATGGAATTTTTGGCTTTAGCTTCCTCAAAACATGTGTCTCATCATCTTCTTCTTCAGCAACAGTTTCAGGCACTGGGGCCTTGTTTTTCTCAGCAGCTGGAATGTTCCTGGTACTCCTCTTTGGTGCAGTTTTGGGTTTTGGAGCAGCTGGCTTGGAAGTTCCTTTGGGCTTACATTGAGCAGCCCTGGATCTTATGGCATCTCCCATAAGCTTTTGAGCTTTGGGTGCTGGTGCTGCATCCTCTTCCTCTTCCTCTTCTTTAGAGTCTTTCATGATTGAAGATCTCCCAAGCACTCTGGCAGTGGTCTTTTTGACCCTTTCCTTCCTTTTCTTTTCTACCACAACCTGCTCTTTGGGTGCAGATCCCAAAGTCTCTTGAGTGGATGCTCTGGCTTTAGACATTGGAGCTCTCTTGGCAGGAACCTTTTGCTTCATTCCTGGCTTGGTGGCAGCAGCTGTGCCATACTCCTTCTTCAGGACTTTCCTCTTTGAGGTGGTTTCTTCTTCCTCAGCCACATAGTCCTCATCCTCTGACTCTGAGGTTCTTTTCTTGCTGGCCCTGGTGGCAGCCTTTGACAGATTGCTTGGTGTGCTCCTGCTGCCATCATCTAAGATGCTAGAGGGACTAGTGCCCTCACTCAAGTGAACCTGCTCCTCTAACTTGTTCTGACTGTCACTCTGATCTGACATGATGCAAACACTGACAGCAGACCCTGTGAATAGATTATAGATGAGGTAGAGTGGATGAGCATCACAAAATACAGAGGTTTTTGCACAAGAATAAATTAAAAACTTAGTTTTAGTTTTCCACAAAAGCATTTCGGATCTACCGATTTGCAAACTCGGTGATACTGAAGAAGCTTTTGGAACCTAAACTAGTGAACTCGGTCAGACTGAGTCATAGTTTGATGGCACCGAGACTGCTAGGGTTTCACAAAGTGCTGAACTCGGTCACACCGATTTGCAATTCTCGGTCAGACCGAGAATCACATGTGCAATGGCCTGAGCCAAATTGGTGGAACCGATTTCATCAACTCGGTCGGTCCGAGATGGTTTCGGCGGAAACCTAACCCTAAATTTTCAATTCATGACTAAACTATAGAGTGTTTTCGATGGATAGAATGGTTTCAATCGTGGCAAGATTCGTGGCAAAGCAATGTGCTGGGGAATCAGAGTTAGAACAGCACAAAGTTCAAGTCCATACCCTAGTTCGGCGATGAACTTGCTACGGCGGCAACGGCGGGGATGATTCCCGTTGACGGCGGTGGAGACCAGCGGCAGGAGGCAACTGGCGACGAGGAGGACGATCCGGAGACCCTGGAGGCAGAGCGGGCTAAGCGCGGGTGAAGGAGTTCGGAGAAAATTTCCAAAATTTTGCCCGTGGGTATATATAGCACGACCCTGTCAGTGTGACCGAGTGGAACAACTCGGTGGCACCGAGATTCATAACTGCAAGCAGTTACTGAAACTTGGTGTGACCGAAAAGTTCGAATCGGTTGCACCGAGATTGAAAACCTAGATCGACTTAGTGATCTCTGTATGACTGAAATGGATGAATCGGTCAGACCGAAACACACAAAGAAGTTTTGGAAGTTTAAGTCTATGACGAATCGGGGACTCCGAGTGCTCCTCACACAGAGTGGTTCGAATCTGACTTGATCAAACTTTGTGATGCAGCATGAATAGAGTTTGAGACGAGAAAAGCATAGATAGCTAGAGAAGGTTCTTAGGCATTCTTGTCCATCCACTTGGCCAAAAGAAAAGGAAACCAATCAATCAAAACAACAAGTGGATGTCCTCGAATGAGTAAATTATGCAACCAACATGCTCACAACTAAAATGACAAATGAAATATGTGGCAAAACATGCACAAACAATTCTAGCATCTATCAAGCAATTGGCGATGACTAGGTCATCTATATATGAGTATATTGACTTAGGAGTCAAATGAGAACATTTGATCATAGGTCATACTCATCGTTTAAGCACAAGTGAGGTTACCACTTTTACATAAAGCGTTGTTTTGTTTACACCATTAGAGTTGATTTAACTCAATTGTTAGAGTAAAGCTCCCCCTAGATGTGAGATCCCCCCTAAGAGGGATGAACTAACCTTGGGTTTTGTCGATGATGACTTCATGTAGATGTTGAAGATGTGGATGCTCAATGTTGATGTAGATCATCTGGAGCTATCCTTTGGAGTGAGTTGCACTTTCAATACCTACACGGGTTAGTCCCACAAGGAACAAACAAGGATATCCATAGGCATAGAGTGATGCACACACAAGATGATGTCTATGAAAGCTTTAGGTTACCTTGTCCCTTGTCTTACCAACAAGAGGGTTTGTGACTCCTTGAACTAGTGCAAGATGTGGAAGTTGATTGCACTTGTTCTTGCCAAAATGATAAGAGTGAAGTATGTTGGCGGAGTCACCCTCAAGAACTCTCTAGTTCTTCTTCTTCGGGATCCACACCATCTTGATGGGAATCCTCGGAGTTGTAGTTGTACTTTATGAAGTGGAACTTGATGTAGTCTTGGGAACCCACTTTACCAAGGCCTTAGGAGCTTCTTCAAATGCATAAATTTCCTCTTGAAGCTTGTCCTTGCCTTTTTGCTTGTGGTCTTGTGGTGGAAGATCATCTTGAGCTTGTGTCCCTTTGAAAGAAGTAGGATCATACTTCTCTTGTTGAGGAACAAACTTCGTCTTGGGGTATTGATCTTCTTCCCACTCAACTCCATTGGCATTGAACTTTCATTCAAAACCAATACCTTGATTCTTCCGGTGCCTTCCTTGCTTGCGTACAATTTCCTCGAATTGCTTACTCCCGACAAGGCTCTTGTAAACACCTTTCTCTATGATTCCCTTCAATAAGCTATTTTCTTGCTCAAGTGTAACTTGGCTAAGAGAATTATTAGTGGAATCAAGAGGACTACTAGAAGCAACAATATTGGATTTAGCATGATTATTGTTACTACTAGAAGAAGAATCTTTCTTGTTCTTGTTACTAGACTTGACTTGAGGCATGTAAGTGGATAAGAGTAAATGCTTGGCAATGTAAGAAGAACTTTTCTTGCGAAGATCATCATTGATTGCCTTTAAGAACTCATGCTCTTGCTCAAGATTGAGCTTCTCAAAACGTAATTTCTCATGAGTGCTTAAAAGTTCTCAATGATCTCCTAAGATAGTTTCATGATCTAACTTAAGAGTGTTTAGTTCTTTAGTTAGAGACTCAATCTTCTCCTTATCATTGTCATTCATTTCATCATAGTATTCATCACTATAGTTGTCAACAAGTAAATAATCATCACCTAACAAGTCATCTTCATCACTATTGAAATCAACATACTCGGGGTGTGATACCTTTGGACCTTTGGCCATGAAGCATCTTCCAATTTCTTCATTTGGTGAATCAAATATGTCGTAGGAGTTGGTTGACACAAGTGCTAGACCGGCAACACCTCAATCTTGAGTATATTCGGAGTCAGAGTGATAGCTTCTCTCGGAGTCATTGTCAAAGTCGGAGCTGGATACCCATTCACCAACATGAGCTTGATGTCTTCGTTTTGTGTAGCTCCTTGATGACTTGTCCTTCCTTTCCGAATCCTTGCTTCTCCGAGAGGGTCTTCGTTCATATCAATCATCCCTACTCCTTCTCTCCCTTGATGGTGATTCTTCTCTTCTCCTTCTTCTTTTGGGAGAATCTTCTCTTCTCTTGTGGGGAGCCGTACACTCATTGGAGTAGTGTCCGGGTCTTCCACAATTGTAGCAGTTTCGCTCTCGACTAGAAGATCTTTTGTTATTGTAGGACCTCGACTTGTAACTTCTCTCTTTGCTTCTATTCTTGTAGAACTTGTTGAAGTTCTTCACCATTAAGCTCAATTCTTCATTGAAGGTTTGTTTCTCACTTGATGATGTGGGAGCTTCACATGAGGCTTTGTAAGCACCACTTGACTTGTTATGGACCTCCTCCTTATCCTTGAGTGACATCTCATGAGCAACAATTTTTCCAATGACTTCTGTTGGCTTGAGATCTTTGTAATTTGGCATCATTTGGATCAATGTGCATACGGTATCATATTTTCCATCCAAGGCTCTTAGGATCTTCTTGATGATGAATTTGTCGGTCATTTCTTCACTTCCTAAGCCGGCAATCTCATTTGTGATAAGAGCAAGCCTAGAGTACATTTCAGCAACACCTTCACCATCCTTCATTTTGAACTTGTCAAGTTGACTTTGAAGCACATCCAACTTGGATTCCTTGACGGAGTCGGTACCTTCGTGCATATCAATCAAAGTATCCCAAATTTCCTTTGCATTCTCAAGACGGCTGATTTTGTTGAATTCTTCGGGGCACAATCCGTTGAAGAGGATATCACAAGCTTGAGCATTGTATTGTAGCATCTTCAACTCTTCCGCGATAGCTTCACGATTCGGTTCTCTCCCATCAAAGAATTCACCTTGCAAGCCAACACACACAATAGCCCAAACGGCAGGGTTATGTCCAAGAATATGCATTTTCATCTTATGCTTCCATCTAGCAAAATTAGTACCATCAAAGTAAGGACCTCTACGGTGGTAATTTCCCTCGCTAGACGCCATACTCTCCTAGGTTGTGAAACCAAGGCTATGACTTCCAAAATCTATGAAAATCAAGGTAAATGGAGACCAAAGCTCTGATACCACTTTTAGGATCGAAAGTATGTCTAGAAGGGGGGTGATTAGACTACTTGACCAATTAAAAATCTATCCTTTTTCCAATTTTAGTCTTTGGCAGATTTTAGCTATCTTAGCACAAGTCAAGCAATCTTAACACAATTCAAGCAATCATGCAAAGAGTCTATGAGTAGCGGAAAGTAAAGCATGCAACTTGCAAGAATGTAAAGGGAAGGGTTTGGAGAATTCAAACGCAATTGGAGACACGGATGTTTTTGTCGTGGTTCCGATAGGTGGTGCTATCGTACATCCACATTGATGGAGACTTCAACCGACAAAAGGTAATGGTTGCGCGAGTCCACGGAGGGCTCCACCCACGAAGGGTCCACGAAGAAGCAACCTTGTCTATCCCATCATGGCCATCGCCCGCGAAGGACTTGCCGCACTAGCAGTAGATCTTCACGAAGTAGGCGATCTCCTTGCCCTTACAAACTCCTTGGTTCAACTCCACAATCTTGTCGGAGGCTCCCAAGTGACACCTAGCCAATCTAGGAGACACCACTCTCCAAGAAGTAACAAATGGTGTGTTGATGATGAACTCCTTGCTCTTGTGCTTCAAATGATAGTCTCCCCAACACTCAACTCTCTCTCACAGGGTATGGATATGGTGGAAAGAAGATTTGAGTGGAAAGCAACTTGGGGAAGGCTAGAGATCAAGATTCATATGGTGGGAATGGAATATCCTGGCCTCAACACATGAGTAGGTGGTTCTCTCTCAGAAAATGTTTATTGGAAATGTAGGTATGTTCTAATGGCTCTCTCCACGAATGAAGAGGGGGTGGAGGGGTATATATAGCCTCCACACAAAAACTAACCGTTACACACAATTTACCAATCTCGGTGAGACCGAATTGAGAAACTCGGTCGGACCGATTTAGCAAACCTAGTGACCGTTAGGATTTTCGGTGGGACTGAGATGCAACTCGGTAGGACCGAAATGGTTAGGGTTAGGGCATAACGTAATCTCGGTGTGACCGATTACACAAACTCGATGGGACCGATTTTGGTAATAAGCTAACCAGAGAGTTGGTCAGGTAAACTCGGTGGGACCGATTTGCTCATTTCGGTGGGACCGAAATGTTACAAAAGGGAAACAGAGAGTTTACATTGCAATCTCGGTGGGACCGATCGCTCATCTCGGTAGGACCGAAACGTTACGAAAGGAAACAGAGAGATTAAAACCCCATCTCGGTGTGGCCGAGATCCCTATCGGTGAGACCAATTTGCCTAGGGTTTGTGGCAGTGGCTATGACATCTGAACTCAGTGGCGCCGGATAGAAAGAATCGGTGGGGCCGAGTTTGACTTTTGGTTTAGGTCATATGAGGATGTGTGAAGGTAGTTGAGGGTTTTGGAGCATATCACTAAGCACTATGAAGCAAGAACCTCATTAAGAAACACCTCATCCCTCCTTGATACTATTGGCTTTTCCTATAGACTCAATGTGATCTTGGATCACTAAAATATAAAATGTAGAGTCTTGAGCTTTGAGCTTGAGCCAATCTTTTTGTCCTTAGTATTTTGAGGGGTCCACTTTCCTCATCCATGCCATGCCATTCATTGAGCTTTTCCTGAAATATTAATCTTGGAATAGCATTAGCTCAATGAGCTATATGTTGTTAGGAATTACCAAAACTACCTAGGGATAGTTGCACTTTCAGCAAGTTTCTTCGAATTATCAGTTTGGTTTGGCCTACTAGATTGATCTTTCTTGCAATGGGAGAAGTGCTTAGCTTTGGGTTCAATCTTGTGGTGCTCGATCCCAGTGACAGCAGGGGCAGCAAGGCACGTATTGTATTGTTGCCATCAAGGATAAAAAGATGGGGTTTATATCATATTGCTTGATTTTATCCCTCTACATCATGTCATCTTTCCTAATGCGTTACTCTGTTCTTATGAACTTAATACTCTAGATGCATGCTGGATAGCGGTCTATGGGTCGAGTAATAGTAGTAGATGCAGAATCGTTCCGGTCTACTTGTCACGGACGTGATGCCTATATACATGATCATGCCTAGATATTCTCATAACTATGCGCTTTTCTATCAATTGCTCGGCAGTAATTTGTTCACCCACCGTACAATATGCTATCTTGAGAGAAGCCACTAGTGAAACCTATGGCCCCCGGGTCTATTCTCCATTATATTATTCTCCCGAAAACTAGCCATGTCTGTCGCTGTTTATTTTTCAATCTTTACTTTTCAATCTATACAACAAAAATACCAAAAATATTTATCTTATTATCTTTATCAGATCTCACTTTTGCAAGTGGTCGTGAAGGGACTGACAACACCTTTATCGCGTTGGTTACAAGGTTCTTGATTGTTTGTTAAGGTACGAGGGACTTGCGTGTAATCTCCTACTGGATTGATACGTTGGTTCTCAAAAACTAAGGGAAATACATACGCTACTTTGCTGCATCACCCTTTCCTCTTCAAGGGAAAACCAACGCATGCTTAAGAGGTAGGAAGGCATCACATCCAAGATTAGTAGACCGACTCCTGCCTGCATCTACTATTATTACTCCACACATCGACCGCTATCCATCATGCATCTAGTGTATTAAGTTCATGGGGAAACAGAGTAATGCAATAAGAATGATGACATGATGTAGACAAGATCTATCTATGTACAGATAGACCTCATCGTTTTATCCTTAGTAGCAACGATACATACGTGTCGGTTCCCTTTCTGTCACTGGGATCAAGCACCGTAAGATCGAACCCACTACAAAGCACCTCTTCCCGTTGCAAGATAAATAGATCAAGTTGGCCAAACAAAATCCAAATATCGGAGAAGAAATACGAGGCTATAAGCAACCATGCATATAAGAGATCAAAGAAACTCAAATAACTTTCATGGATATAAAAAGATAGATCTGATCATAAACTCAATGTTCATCCGATCCCAACAAACACACCGCAAAAAGAGTTACATCATATGGATCTCCAAGAGACTATTGTATTGAGAATCAAACGAGAGAGAGGAAGCCTTCTAGTTACTAACTACAGACCCGACGGTCTACAAGGAACTACTCACGCATCATCGGAGAGGCACCAATGGAAGTGGTGAACCCCTTCGTGATGGTGTCTAGATTGGATCTGGTGATTCTGGACTCTACGGTGGCTGGAATTGATTCTCGTCAACTCCCCTAGGGTGTCTGGAATATTGGGGTATTTATAGAGCAAAGAGGCAGTCCGGGGGGCACTCGAGGTGGGCACAACCCACCAGGGTGTGCCTGGGCCTCCAGGCGCTGCCTTGTCCCATTAGGTGTCTTCTGGTCCATAAAAAATCTCCGTAAAGTTTCGCTGCATTTGGACTCCATTTCGTGTTGATTTTCCGTGATGTAAAAAACATGCGAAAATAGAAACTAGCACATGGCACTATGTCAATAGGTTAGTACCAAAAAAATGATATAAAATGACTATAAAATGATTATAAAACATCCAAGATTGATAATATAACAGCATGGAACAATCAAAAATTATAGATATGTCGGAGACGTATCAGCATCCCCAAGCTTAACTCCTACTCGTCCTCGAGTAGGTAAGTGACAAAAACTGAATTTTTGATGTGGAATACTGCCTAACATTTCATATCATATTTCTTTTCTTCATAGCATGGACATTTGGACTTTTATATTGTTCAAAGCAATAGTCTAGTTTTGACATGATAACTTAAATACTCAAGCATATCAACAAGCAACCATGTCTTTCAAAATATCAACGCTAAAATAAGCTATCCCTAACCCATCATGCTCAATCATTGATCCATTCATGAAACACACTCACATATTAACTACACCCAATGCTCAAGTATGATCGTAGTGCCTCCTAGTTGGTGCTTTTGTAAGAGAAGATGGAGACTCAAATTCAAAATAAAAATTTCATAAAGTAAAAGAAAGGCCCTTTGCGGAGGGAAGTAGGGATTTGTAGAGGTGCCAGAGCTCAAAGCGCAAAACTTAGAGATAATTGTTTTGGGAGGTGTGTCCTTCCCACCAACGAAAACGACTTAGAGTTCCAACACTTTCCATGCTAGATATATCATAGGTGGTTCCCAAACAGAAAATAAAGTTTATTCCTTTTTCCACCATACTGTCACTTTCCATGGCTAACCGTATCCACGGGTGCCTTCCATACCAACACTTTCCAAGGAATATATTATTTGACAACATAAAGTAAATTCATTTTTCATTTCGGGACTGGGCATTGCTAATACCTTTGCCTTACTCTCGTGTAATGACAAGTGAATAAACACTCATCGTGAGAATAACACATCTAGCATGGAAAATATTAGCCACCCCTCACCGATCCGCGAGCGGAATGAATACACAAAAGAGAAGTTTATTTTGAAAATTAGAGATGGCACATACAAATTTTCTTAGAACGGCAAAATAATACTGCATATAGGTAGATATAGTGGATTCATGTGGCAAAACTGGTTTAAAGGTTTTTGGATGCACACGTAGTGATCATACTTAGTGCAAAATGAAGGCTAGAAAAAGATTGAGAAGCGACCAACCAAGAAATGAATAATCTCATAAGCGAGCATTAAGCACAGTTAACACTGAATAATGCACCACAAGTCGGATATAATTTCATTGCATAGTTAATGACTTTTGTGCTTGCATAGGGAATCACAAACCTTAACACCAATATTCTTACTAAAGCATAATTACTCATCAAGATGACTCACATATCACATCATCATATCTCAAAACTATTACTAAGAATCAAGTTTATTTTGTCCAATGATCTTCATGGAAGTTTTTATTATATCCTTCTTGGATATCTATCACTTTGGGACTAATTTTCATATGTTGCTTTTGATAAGCTCAAACAAATATAAGTGAAGATCATGAGCATAAATTTTCTTTCTCTCAAATTAATTTAAGTGAAGTAAGAGAGAATTTCTTAAAAAAATTACTAACTCTCAAATAAATCTAAGTGAAGCAAGAGAGCATTTCTTCAAAAATACTAAAGCACACCGTGCTCAAAAAGATATAAGTGAAGGACTAGAGCAAGTCTATAGCTCATAAAAATTTAAGTGAAGCATAGAGAGCAATCCTAGTAAGTCATGACATAATTTTGGCTCTCTCAAATAGGTGTGTCCAGCAAGGAATCAAGACTTAAAACACAAAATAAAACAAGCAAAGACTCATAGCATACAAGATGCTCCAAGCAAAACACATTGTATGCGACGAATAAAAATATAGCCTCGAGTAAAATACCGATGGTTGTTAGAAGAAAGAGGGGATGCCACTCGGAGGCATCCCCAAGCTTAGTTGCTTGCTCTCTTTTTGATAATAGCTTGGGATGCCGAGGCATCCCCAAGATTAGGCTCTTCTTACTCCTTATTCCTTCATCCATCGTAAGATAACCCAAAACTTGAAAACTTCAATCACACAAAACTCAACGAAAGCCTTCGTGAGATCCGTTAGTATCAGAAAACAAATCACTACTATAAGTGTTGTAGTAAACCAATTCATATTTTTTTCTTGAATTATATCTATTTTTTTCCAAATTTTATATGGCAAAAAATCATCAAAAAACCATAGAGCCATCAAAACAAGCACACAACGCAAAGAAAACAGAATCTGTCAAAAACAGAACAGTCTGTAGCAATCTAGGTGTTTCGAATACTTCTGTAACTCCAAAAACTCTGAAAAATTAGGAAGACCTGAGAAATTTGTATATTGATCTACTACACAAGGAATGGATATTTTATCTCTCTCTCGTAAAAAATGAAAATTATTTCCGCGAGCACAAAAGTTTCTGTTTTTTCAGCAAGATCAAACAACTACCACCCAAGAAGATCCTAAAGGATTTACTTGGCACAAACACTAATTAACACATAAAAAGCACAATCATAACAGTAGCATAATTGTGCAAACACTCAAGAACAGAAATAAAAAGACAAAAATAAATTATGTTCATTGGGTTGCCTCCCAACAAGCGCTATCGTTTTACGCCCCTAGCTAGGCATAAGATTTCAACGATGCTCATATGAAAGATAATAATTGAAACACAAAGAGAGCATCATGGAAAATGTGACAAACTCATTTAAGTCTAACATACTTCCGATGCACAGGAATTTTATATAAAAACAAATTTTCAAGACAAGAAATATCTAGCATACGCAAAGGAGAGGAATAAAACATTGACAATGTCAACATAATGAGAGGAAATTTAATAACATGAAAATTTCTACAACCATATTCTTCTCTCTCATAATAATTTTATGTAGGATCATAATCAAATTCAATAATATAGCTATCATACAAAATTTTCTCTTCACAATCCACATGCATAAAAGTTTTATGATCTTCCAAGATAGTGGGGTTAACATCAACTAAAGTCATGACCTCTCCAAACCCACTTTCATAAAAAAAAGTCACAAGATTGAACACTCTCCAAATATGTGCGATTATTTTTACCTAAAGTTGACACTCTTCCAAACCCACTTTCAAAATTTTTGCAAATAACATAGTCATCATGAGGCTTAAATAAATTCTCAAGATCATAAGAAGAATCACCCCAATGATGATCATTGCAACAAATAGTGTTCATAGCAAAATTAGCATCCCCAAGCTTGGGGTTTTGCATATTATTAGCACAATTGACATTAATAGAATTTATAGTAAAATCATTGCAATCATGCTTTTCATTCAAGGAGCTATCATGAATCACTTCATAAATTTCTTCATCACAATTTTCAGAATCACGAATCTCAAGCAAAAGTTCATAAAGATAATCTAGTTCACTCAACTCACTAGCAATTGGTTCACCATAATTGGATCTCTTAAAAATATTAGCAAGTGGATGAGGATCCATACCAATAAATTTTTAGCAAGCGAAGATGCAAGCAAATAGAAGACTCATGGCAACACAAGCAAAATAAAGATCCAACGAGAAAAAGGCAAACGAAAAGGAGGGCGCATAAAGCGGCAAATTTTTGTGAGGTGGGGGAGAGGAAAAAGAGAGGCAAATGGCAAATAATGTAAATTGTGAGGAGAAGAGATTTGTGATTAGGAACCTGGTATATGTTGAACATCCTCCCCGGCAACGGCGCCAGAAATTCCTTTTGATGTCGCTTGAAGCTACGTCAGTATTTCTCAAAGAGGAAGGGATGATGCAGCACAGCGGCGGTAGGTATTTCCCTCATATATGAAACCAAGGTTATCAAACCAGTAGGAGAACCAAGCAACACAACGTAAACAACACCTGCACACAAATAACAAATACTCGCAACCCGACGTGTAAAAGGGGTTGTCAATCCCTTTCGGGTAGCGGCGCGAGAAATTGACACGTGGACGGGAGAAAGTTGTAAATATTGATAGATCGAATGTCAAATAAAATAAATTCCAGCAAGGTATTTTTGTATTTTTGGTTTAATAGATCTGAAAATAAAATAGAACGTGAAGGCAAATAATATGAGAAAGAGATCTGGGGACCGTAGGTTTCACTAGTGGCTTCTCTCTCGAAAAATAGCCAACGATGGGTAAACAAATTACTGTTGGGCAATTGATAGAACTTTGAATAATCATGATGATATCCAGGCAATCATCATTATATAGGCATCACGTCCAAGATTAGTAGACCGACTCCTGCCTGCATCTACTACTATTACTCCACACATTGACCGCTATCCAGCTTGCATCTAGTGTATTAAGTTCATGGGGAAATTGAGTAATGCAATAAGAATGATGACATGATGTAGACAAGATCTATCTATGTAGAGATAGACCCCATTGTTTTATCCTTAGTAGCAACGATACATACATGTCGGTTCCCTTTCTGTCACTGGGATCAAGCACCGTAAGATCGAACCCACTACAAAGCACCTCTTCCCATTGCAAGATAAATAGATCAAGTTGTCCAAACAAAACCCAAATATCGGAGAAGAAATACAAGGCTATAAGCAATCATGCATATAAGATATCAAATAAACTCAAATAACTTTCATGGATATAAGAAGATAGATCTGATCATAAACTCAAAGTTCATCTGATCCCAAAAAACACACCGCAAAAAGAGTTATATCATATGGATCTCCAAGAGACCATTGCATTGAGAATCAAACGAGAGAGAGGAAGCCATCTAGTTACTAACAATGGACCCGAAGGTCTACAAAGAACTACTCACACATCATCGAAGAGGCACCAATGGAAGTGGTGAACCCCTCCATGATGGTGTCTAGATTGGATCTGGTGGTTCTCGACTCTGCGGCGGCTGGAATTGATTTCGTCGACTCCCCTAGGGTTTCTGGAATATTGTGGTATTTATAGAGAAAAGAGACGGTCCAGGGGGCACCCAAGGAGGGCACAACCCACCAGGGCGCGCCTGGGCCTCCAGGTGTGCCCTGGTGGGTTGCGCTCACCTCGGAGCACCCCCTAGGCGCTGCCTTGGTCCATCGGGTGTCTTCTGGTCCATAAAAAATCTCCGTAAAGTTCTGCTGCATTTGGACTCCATTTGGTATTGATTTTCTGTGATGTAAAAACATGCAAAAAATGACAACTGGCACTTGGCACTATGTCAATAGGTTAGTATCAAAAAATGATATAAAATGACTATAAAATGATCAGAAAAAATCCAAGATTGATAATATAACAACATGGAACATTCAAAAATTATAGATACATCGAAGACGTATCAAGGGGGCGCCTAGAACACACAGAAAAACATCTGTTGGACGTGTGTGGCGCCTCCCTCCACACATTACACCTCCAGTCATATCTTCGTAGTGCTTAGGCGAAGCCCTACGCGGGTCACTTCACCATCACCGTGACCATGCCGTTGTGCTGACGAAACTCTCCCTAGAAACTTTGATGGATCAAGAGTTCAAGGGATGTCATCGAGCTGAACGTGTGCAGAACTCGGAGGTGCCGTACGTTCGGTGCTTGATCGGTCGGAATGAGAAGAAGTTCGACTACATCAACCGCGTTGTCAAACGCTTCCGCTTTCAGTCTACGAGGGTACGTGGACACACTCTCCCCCTCTCGTTGTTATGCATCTCCTAGATAGATCTTGCATGAGCGTAGGAATTTTTTGAAATTGCATGCTACGTTTCCCAACACCTAGATCTTCCCTCACCACATGATGCTTACCAAAAGAGAAAAATAAAAAGGAATAGAGAGAAAAACTCTGACTCTTGCGTGAAAGTAAATACATAAAAGTAAAAGATAGGCCCTTCACAAAGGGAAGCAGAGGTTGCCATGCGCTTTTTGTTTGTATGCTCAATCCCTTAGTGCAAAAGAACACCACATTATATTGCCCCTTATGATAGCAACCTTTATTATGCAGTCTGTCGCTTTTATTATTTGCCATCACAAGTTTGTACAACGCTCAATTTTCTCTTACACTTTTAGAAGCAATTTTTATTGCCTTATTGCACTGATGACAACTTACTTGAAGGATCTTACTCAATCCTTAGGTAGGTATGGTGGACTCTTGAAAATAAGATTTGGGTTTAAGGGTTTTTGGCTGCACAAGTAGTATCTCTACTTGGTGCATAATTTTTGGCTAGCAAAGATGGGGGCAAGCACCACATGTTGAAGGATCTATGACAATATAACTTATATGTGAATATGAACAAACATAAATCATTACATTGTCTTCCTTGTCCAACCTCAACAATTTTGGCATATAATATTTTGACGGGGGCTCACAATCACAAAAGATTTCCAAGATAGTGTATTTGCATGTGAATCGTCTCTTCCCTTATTAATTGTTTCATGAATTTCATCATTGACCAATGCTATGTTTGTCAATCTCCAATAAAATTTTCTACTTATACTTTTCCTTATGTGGTGTCATTACTTACCATTAGCAGATGATCTTTTTCATTTATTTTCTTTCCCCCTTTTTTGTTGAACATGAAAGTAAAGAAAACAAAACTCCAACTAAACTTCATTATATAACTAGCATATGAGTACAAAGATAGATCACTAAGCAAACTCTGGAAAAGAAAGGATCGAACTAAACTTTTATTCATCTAAAGCAAAAGATAACTATGGATCGAACTAAGGTAAATAAATGCAAAAGATAGTGGAGATGATATGATATCGGGGCACCTCCCCCAAGATTGCCACAAGCCAATGGGAGTGCCCATACCCGATACTCAATTTTCTTTTGGTGATGAAGAAGGAGGTGGTGGTGATGAAGTGGTAGTGATCTTGTCCTCGGGTTTCCATGGTAGAGGCTCACCATCATAAGAAGAGGAGTGAGTCTCACCAAACTCATACCTTTAAACCTTGCCTCATATTCAAAGACTTGGTTTTGAAGGTCGTAGATCTGGCTCTGGAGGAAGTTGATTTGCTCGTTGAAGGAGAAGACGATGTCCTTCATGGACTTGCTATCCACTTTGAGATCACGGGTGTAGTCCGTGATTGGCATTGAGTCCACGTTCCACCACCCCCTTGCACCGGAAGACTTCCTGCTCCCTAGCTTCAAGCCTAGCCTCCATGGATCAAGTCCCCTTGGGGCTTGCACATCGCAGATGTGCAGCACCCCCTCACGCATCTGGATAGCTTGAGGGTGCTACATCGCCTCCCGCAAATATGGGTTGATGACATTCTCGAAGAACTTGTCCTTGGAGGAGCTTGAGGCGGCCATGGTGGATTAGATTTGTTAGAAAACAACAAGGAAAAGAAAATAGGAGATTTCACCGTGATATGGAGGTCAATAGGTTCGGGGGGGGGGGTATATAAAGATTTTTATCTTGGGAAACAAGCAAACAGAAGAAAAATGGAGTCTGGAAGGTACCCGAGGTGGGCACAACCCACCTAGGTGCGCCTGGAAAGCCACGCGCGCCCTGCTATCTTGTGCCCACCAGGGTCACCTGTTGGGGAACGTAGCATGCAATTTCAAAAAATTTCCTACGATGATGCAAGATCTATCTAGGAGATGCATAGCAACGAGAGGGGGAGAGTGTGTCATGTACCCTCATAGACCGAAAGCGGAAGCGTTAGTTTAACACGGTTGATGTAGTCGAATGTCCTCTCGATTCAACCGATCAAGTACCGAACGTACGACACCTCCGAGTTCTGCACACGTTCAGCTCGATGACGTCCCTCGAACTCTTGATCCAGCAAAGTGTCGAGGGAGAGTTTCGTCAGCATGAAGGCGTGGTGACGATGATGGTGAAGTGATCCGCGCAGGGCTTCACCTAAGCACTATGACAATATGACCGGAGGAGTAAATGGTGGAGGGGGGCGCCACACACGGCTTGGAACAATTGTTGTGTGTTGGAGGCTCCCCCCGCCCTCGTATGTAAAGGAGGGAGAGGGGAGGAGTGTCGGTGTCAAAACTGGCCGATCTCGGGTAGGGGGTCCCGAACTGTGCGTCTGAGGATCGAAGGTAACAGGAGACAAAGGGGACACGATGTTTACCCAGGTCCGGGCCCTCTTAATGGAGGTAAAATCCTACTTCCTGCTTGATTGACTTTGATGAATATAGGAGTTACAAGAGTTGTCCTACCTCAAGATCGTAATGGCTAAACCCTAGATGTCTAGCCTATATGAATTCTGATAGCCTCTACGGACTAACCCCTCCGGTTTATATAGACACCGGAAGGGCCTAGGGTTGTACAGAGTCAGTTTACAGAGGAAGGAAACAACACATCCGGATGCCAAAATTGCCATCCACGCAGAGGAGAATACTATCTGGACATGGGGGAAGGCCTTCTACCTTGTATCTTCATGGCCCATCAGTCTGGCCCATATCATACAGCCCGAACACCCGAGGACCCCTTAATCCAGTACTCCCTCAGTATCCCCCGAACCTGCCTTCAATGACGACGTAGTATCCGGCTTATGTCTTTGGCTTTGCAAGGCGGGTTCTTCATTGTACTTCGGATCAACGACAGTCTGGCTCTGGCCCCGATAAACCACCTTCATGACTCCTTCTTGTGGTTGCTTCGATTTCCCCGCACCGAATGAATACAAACGGTCCATGATTTTTTGCAAATAAGCCCCTCACCACGCTCGGACGACATCTATATAAGGAGACTTAGATCCCCAAATGCCATCTCACATCGCGCACAGGAAAAACCATCAAGATTAGCTACGAACCAAACCTTCCGATATGGCCAGCGCTCTAGGCCCTCTTCGCGCCCCCATGGCCCTCAGAAGGGTGATTGGCAGAGTTGCTCAGTGCCTCATCTTCAGCTGAGCCGACTCTAGACGCAGGGCTATCTTCCCCTCGCAGATCTAGTCCCCGTTCGAGCGGGATTAGCCTCAATCGGCAACGATGCGATGGCTGAGAACTTCCCCAACCCCAATAAGGAGGAGAGGGTGTGCTTTGTCCCGTTCCTATTGCGGGGCTTAGGATTTCCAATCCACCCCTTTCTCCGGGGCCTATTGGAATTTTATGGCATCCAACTGCACAACCTCACCCCAGGTTCGAGCCTGCACATCTCATGCTTCGTCGCCCTCTATGAACTGTTCTTAGGCATCGAGCCCCATTTTGAACTATGTAGGAAGTTCTTTTGCCTTGTTCCCCGCCATCAAGGAGGCTCTATCTTTGAAGTGGGCGGTGCCAAGGTATGGTGTATAGCCGGATCCGGATACCTCATAGGGACTCCCAAAGAAGTATACCCACAGTGGTCTTCGGAGTGGTTCTATATGGATGACGTCCCACTGCCGGACCTAGTTCGATGTCGTCTTCCTGAGTTTTCCAGCGCCCCTTAAAAAGAAGCGTTTCACCTGGTGTCCCCAAAGTCCCCAGGAGGAGGACAGTGCAGAAGTAAAAAAAGTTTGGTTAGCAAGGTCAGGTTACTAGCCCATACCGGTCTCTCGATAGTCGAGGTTATGGCTATTGCAATAAAGAAGTGTGTTCAGCCTCTACAATCCAGAGTAACTCACTTATGGTGTTACAACAGAGAAGACTACGCATCCCATTACAGAAGAAAGGGTCTTGATACCCCTGCAGAACTGGCCATAATCTTGGTCGATCTGTATAAGGGTGAAAAAGAAGATTTCCTCCACTTAAACTGCTGGGAAGGCTTTTCCATGTACAACCCCATAGAATGGGTAAGATTTTGATTGTCTTGCCTTATTGTTGTCATAGATACTAATCCGTTTTTCCCTTTGTTGCCATAAACAGTCGTGGAGGAAGATGACCGAGGACGTCTACTGCCCCGCTCCATAGCTAGAGGATCATGACCGTGACGGAGACCCTGGCGTTTGTGAGGATCCGGACATATACATAGAGTTCAATGATGGGGTATTTTATCAGGCGAGCCTTGACGGCTCAAAAGTGGCTATCAATGCCGACTACCCCCGCCTCTATCCCTTATGCATCATAAATATTCAAAGGGCTCTTAAAAGGAAATCCCTATTTGCATTTTTATCCATTATACTGATCCGAATTTTAATAGGATCGACGCTCGGCGGACCTTACCTCCTCAAGGGCGGCTCTGATGACCCAAAAGTATATGGGATCCATCATAGTCCTTTCGATAAGTAAGAGTGTCGAACCCAACGAGGAGCAGAAGGAAATGATAAGCGGTTTCCAGCAAGGTATTCTCTGCAAGTACTAAAATAAGTGGTAACAGATAGTTTTGTGATAGGATAATTTGTAACGAGCAACAAGTAACAAAAGTAAATAAAGTGCAGAAAGGTGGCCCAATCCTTTTTGTAGCAAAGGACAAGCCTGGACAAACTCTTATATAGAGAAAAGCGCTCCCGAGGACACATGGGAATATCGTCAAGCTAGTTTTCATCACGTTCATATGATTCGCGTTCGGTACTTTGATAATTTGGTATGTGGGCCGACCAGTGCTTGGGTACTGTCCTTACTTGGACAAGCATCCCACTTATGATTAACCTCTATCGCAAGCATCCGCAACTACAACAAAAGTATTAAGGTAAACCTAACCATAGCATGAAACATATGGATCCAAATCAGCCCCTTACGAAGCAACGCATAAACTAGGGTTTAAGCTTCTGTCACTCTAGCAACCCATCATCTACTTATTACTTCCCAATGCCTTCCTCTAGGCCCAAATAATGGTGAAGTGTTATGTAGTCGACGTTCACATAACACCACTAGAGGAGAGATAACATACATCTCATCAAAATATCGAACGAATACCAAATTCACATGACTACTAATAGCAAGACTTCTCCCATGTCCTCAGGAACAAACGTAACTACTCACAAAGCATAATCATGTTCATAATCAGAGGGGTATTAATATGCATATAGGATCTGAACATATGATCTTCCACCAAATAAACCAACTAGCATCAACTACAAGGAGTAATTAACACTACTAGCAACCTACTAGTACCAATCCCGGACTTGGAGACAAGAATTGGATACAAGAGATGAACTAGGGTTTTGAGAGGAGATGGTGCTGGTGAAGATGTTGACGGAGATTGCCCTCTCCCGATGAGAGGAGCGTTGGTGATGACGATGGCGATGATTTCCCCCTCCCGGAGGGAAGTTTCCCTGACAGAACTGCTCCGCCGGAGCCCTAGATTGGATCCGCCAAGGTTCCGCCTCGTGGCGCCGGAGTTTCATCCGAGGAGATGGCTTATGATTTTTTCCTCATCGAAAGACTCCATATAGCAGAAGAAGGCCATCGGAGGGCCACCAGGGGGCCCATGAGGTAGGGGGCACGCCCCCACCCTTGTGGGCAGGGTGTGGCCCCCCTGGTGAACTTCTTGCGCTCAGTATTTTTTATATATTCTGAAAACGTCTTCCGTGAAGTTTCAGGACTTTTGGAGCTGTGTAGAATAGGTCTCTAATATTTGCTCCTTTTCCAGCCCAGAATCCCAGCTGCCAGCATTCTCCCTCTCTATGTAAACCTTGTAAAATAAGAGAGAATAGGCATAAGTATTGTGACATAATGTGTAATAACAGCCCATAATGCAATAAATATCGATATAAAAGCATGATGCAAATGGACGTATCAGGCTCCTATGCAAGGTCGTCGTTCAAAACAAAAAGGGACCGAGAGTGCTGCAGAAACCTCACAGTCTTCCAAGAGGTATGTTTGTTTAATACATGCCTAGGCATGGATCTGGATTTTTATAAGTCTCCTTTTATCCTTAATGTCAGGAGGAGTACGCGGGAGACGGTGGGAAAACGCCCAGTTAGCCGAATGTCCGCCAATCCGGTGCCGGACTCGCCAACTAGGACGAGAGCCGATGCAATGCCAGTTCCGCCTCCTCAAGAAAATTCGAATGACGTATCAGTCACGAATTCCAAAGTGGAGAGCATGATGAATCATCATCGATTGAAAGAGGCTATGCGCGCTCTGGCCTTTTCCCAGTAAGAGTTCACCGCACTCAGCTTGGTGGATGCATATATCCAAGTTGCTCGAGACGGACTTGCCGAAGTCACTCAGTTGTTCTCGAAGGATATACAGGTAAAAGTTTACGCAATTTTTTATAGTCATGTGCCAGTAGCCCCCGAGACTTGAAGCGGTGAGGTAAACAAATTTAAGGATCGATATGACCCACAGGTTCTCAAAGAGAAAAATATCGCGCTATCCCAGGAGCTAAAGGTGAATCAGACACAGCTGAATGTTGTCACCGCCGAATTGGCGGAAATAAAAAAGGCTGCAATGAGTGCATCCGGGAAGAATAAACACGAGGGGAAAAAAGACAAACAATCTGAAGTGATAGGGAGCTTAAAGGCTCAGTTATCGGCCGCTCAGAAAGAAAATGAGAAGCTGAAGGGTGATATATTCGGTATGTCTTCCCTCCATTGTTAAACAACCCTAGAGGCTCATGTTTAGTCCATAGTTTGGAACATCATGACTCTGTTACTTTATAGGCTTGTTAACTAGTCGCCCGGAGGAAGAGGTATCCGGATTTCAAGGCGACATGCTGAAGGAACTATCTGTGGTACATGCTCGGGCCCGGAAAGCCATGAGGAGTATGGTGAAGGCATTATGGCCATCTAATACCCCTCCAGAAAGTATGGAAGGCTTGGCAAACTTATTCAAAGGTGCTCGGTGCCGGTTTGAGCTATGGAAGACATCTGCCTGCCATGAAAGCGCACGAGAAGCCTGGGCTATGGTGAAGACACATTTCACCAAGCTGGATCCAAATCACATGGCCCGAGTGGGACCACAGGGACCAGACGGGAAAGGAATTCCAGTGAATTTGGTGTATGACCAAGTAATGATAGCTGCGAAGTATTCGCAGGGAGACTGTAGGTTAGACAGTCTTATAGATGAAATAGATAAGGAATAGGTGATTGATTTAATGTATTCATGTATGTTATGATCAACTTGTACCTTCATCCGAACATGTGAAAAAGTTTTGTCATCACAGGCTTTCGGCTTTAACCTCCGAACCAAAATGGTGGAGTGTTTCCAGATACTATTTGAAAAGAATCATTCATTATATCCAAAAACTAGGAAACCCAGTCATTGTGCTTGAACAGACAAAAGGTTTAGTTCGGGATGTGTGTTATATTACATATGTAAGAAACATCTTCCAAGGAGAATAGTTCCATTAAGGGTTCCTTTCCTCGGGCTAGCATGTTGTAACTATGTGTGCCGCATTCTTGGAGTGGTTACAATAATGTAACAATCTGTCATTTGATTTCTGACCACTTATTCTCTTAAGAACGCTAGCTTTCGGCTTTAGCCGTCTGAGGTACATGTCCGGTGACCCGGTTGTAACAATCGCAGAGGTGCTCCCTTTACGCCCTAGCCGAACAATCGAGAACGTAGGGCATAAACACAGGAGCAAGGCAACCTAGCTTGGCAAAAACTTAAGTC
Source organism: Triticum urartu (assembly GCF_003073215.2). Taxonomy (NCBI): domain Eukaryota; kingdom Viridiplantae; phylum Streptophyta; class Magnoliopsida; order Poales; family Poaceae; genus Triticum; species Triticum urartu. The sequence continues at coordinate 384,468,134 of NC_053024.1, read as the reverse complement.
ATAGAGGTGCATATAATGGCAAAAAGGATGCATATGAGCAAACGACACATATATTGTGAGCTCCAGGCTCGGGATGGTAATAAATTTCATTTAAAGAAGCCCCAGTCATGTTGGGGTATATACATTTAAGTATGTGTACCCCTCAAGTGTTCGACTTATCCAAACACATCCTGGGAATCGTATAAAAACAAGAAAACAAAATTGAAGAGGAGAAAAAGGAATGAAAAAGAAGTATGGCCGAACTTATGCGTAGAATCTTCGGAGTCGAGCAGCGTTCCATGGATTCGGCTCTAGGTGATTATCCGATGCATTACGAAGGAGGTAGGCTCCTCCTGTGAGAACTTCATCTATAATGAAGGGGCCTTCCCACTTTGGTTTAAGCTTGTCCTTCTTCTTCTTCTCTTGGAGGCGTAAAACGAGTGCACCGACAGCCTCTACACCGTACACCATGAAAAACGGTGCGTATCCGGTCGTGCGATTGGGCGTGGTTCACAGCCCCCAGAGTACGGAATCAAGTTCCTCGACCCAATGTTTATCTGACTCCCATAAGGATCGCACTAGTCTGGGTTTGATGGCGCTCATTATCAGGCCATTATCCCATTTGACCTGACCGTTTGTTTGAGGGTGATATACGAAGGCGTAATCGAGCTTGATGCCCAGGTTAGCACACCAATTTTTCACCTCATTGGTTCTGAAGTTAGAGCCATTGTCAGTAATGATGCTGTGCGGGACACCATAACAGGCCGGATATAAAGTCGATCACCGGCCCAACTTCAACCTTTTTACTAGTTTGGCCTCTGTCAACTTAGTGAATTTATCCACCATAACCAGAAAATATTTCTTCTTGTGGCTCCCCCTTCAAGGGGTCCGACCATATCTAGCTCCCACACTGCAAAAGGCCAAGTAATTGGGGATTATTTTTAGGGCGGTGGGCAGCATATGACTTTGATTGGCGAAAAGCTGGCATCCGACACAGCGCTGTACAAAGGCATGTGCGTCTGCTCGGGCCGTGGGCCAAAATAAACATGTAGGGAAGGCCTTACTTACGAGGGCCCGAGCTGCGGCATGATGGCCACCGAGACCAGCATGTATTTTGGCCAAGAGTTGTCGTCCCTCCTCTTCATAGATACATCTTTGCAAAACTCCCGTAGTGCTTTTCTTGTAGAGTTCTCCTTCGTGTACTTTGTAGGATTTCGAGCATCGACTATGCGACGGGCCTCATTCTGGTCATCAGGGAGCTCCCGCCTATTAAGGTAGGGCAGGAAGGGTTCGGTCCATGGGGCAATGACATCCATGATTACGTGGGCTGAAGGTGTCATTTCGGTGCCCGAGCCCCCGATGCTATCAGAGTTGTGTTCGGCATCCGGGGGTATGATCGGCTCCGGACTAGTATTGCCGCTCTTGTCCTACCATACCACGGATGGCTTGAAGAGCCTTTCTACAAAGGTGTTAGGTGGGACGGGGTCGCGTTTAGCGCCCAATCGAGCAAGGATGTCTGCTGCCTGATTACTGTCTCGAGCAACGTGATGAAATTCGAGCCCCTCAAACCGAGCTGATATTTTGAGAATGACGTTGCGGTATGCCGCCATCTTTGGATCTTTTGCATAAAATTCTGCATTTATTTGGGATATTGCGAGGTTCGAATCCCCATGCACTTCGAGGCGTTGTATGCCCATAGAAACAGCCATTCGGAGACCATGCAGTAGTGCCTCATATTCGGCCGCGTTGTTGGAGTCCGTATACATGATTTGTAATACATAACAGACTATGTCCCCTCTAGTGGATGTTAGGATAACACCAGCCCCCAATACGGTTAACATTTTAGAGCCGTCGAAGTACATCACCCAGTTGGAGTATGTGTTGTATTCTTTAGGGAGTTCGGCTTCTATCCATTCGGCGACAAAGTTGGCCAACACATGAGATTTAATTGGTTGGCGTGGCTTGTATGCTATTTCAAATGGTAAGAGCTCGGTGGCCCATTTGGCAATGCGGCCGATGGCGTCCCAATTGTTTATGATGTCATTGAGTGGTACTTCGGACGCCACCGTGATCGAACACTCTTGAAAGTAGTATCGCAGCTTCCGGGATGCCATGAAGATCGCATATGCTATTTTTTTGATAGTGTGGGTATCGAGATTTGCATGGTGTGAGGACCGTCGATACATAGTACACTAGTCTCTAGAGTGGGAATTTGTGTCCCTCTTCCTCTCGTTCGACGATGAGTACCGCACTCACCACCTGGTGAGTTGCAGATATGTAGAGCAACATAGGTTCGCCAATGCTTGGGGCGTCAAGGATTGGGTTGCTTGCTAATAAAGTCTTTATTTCTTCCAATTCGGCTGTAGCCGCATCCGTCCATTCAAAGTGGTCCGTGTGTCGGAGCAGTCGATAAAGAGGTAGTGCCTTTTCTCCTAATCTGGAGATAAAGCGACTCAAGGCTGCCACGTACCCAGCTAGTTTTGGACCTGCTTTAAGTCTGTTGTCGTTGCCAATTGTGACAAGGCTCGGATTTTGGCTGGGTTTGCTTCGATTCCTCTATTGGAAACAATGAACCCGAGTAGTTTTCCGGCCGGGACACCGAAAACACAATTTTCCGGATTGAGCCGTATGTCATATGTCCGAGGTTGTCGAATTTGACACGTAGATCGTCCACCAATGATTCGTCGTGTTTAGTCTTGATGACTACATCATCTACGTATGCCTCCACTTTCTTGCCAATTTGCTTTTCCAGACATGTTTGAATCATGCGTTGGTATGTGGCGCCAGCGTTTTTGAGTCTGAAAGGCATAGTGTTGAAGCAGAAAGGCCCATACGGGGTAATGAATGCCGTTGCAGCCTGGTCGGACTCCTTCATCTTAATCTAATGGTATCCAGAGTATGCGTCAAGGAAACACAGTGAGTCATGTCCTGCGGTCACGTCAATGATTTGGCCAATGCAGGGCAACGGGAAGGGGTCCTTAGGGCAAGCCTTATTGAGGTCCTTGAAATCGACACAAAGGCGCCAGGATTTATCCTTCTTTGGCACCATGACCAGGTTTGCTAGCCAGTTCGGATGTTTGATCTCTCTGATGAACCCGGCTTCAAGTAACTTGGCTAGCTCCTCCCCCATAGCTTGTCGTTTGGGTTTGGAAAATCGTCCCAGCGTTTGCTTGACTAGTTTGAACCCCTTTGTTATGTTGAGGTTGTGTTCGGCCAGTCCGTGTGGGATTCCTGGCATATCCTGTTAGAAGGGAAAGAGAGGTTTGGTGGAATAGTTGTTGTATTGCTTGAGCCTCATGGTTATATATAGGAGTACAATGACCAACTTGGAGTACAAGACAAGGCAGGATCAAATCCTAGTCTATCCTATACTTCCTAATAATATTATACTCAATATCTCCCCGCAGTCATAATGGTAGTGACGCAGACGGTGAGACTGGACAGACGAAGACGAAGTTGACGAAGCGCCGCACTAGGCTTGCCAGGCCTGGGGACACGTCATGGATGAAGGCATGCGGCGGTGTTGCCAGCACCAGGCATGCGTAGACTGGGACCTGCACGAGCTGTACGCCATGTCGAAGAAGTCAAATGGGCCAGCAGAAAAGGACTCGACGACAGTTGTGGTGTCCATCGGCGCGGGACCGATGTCACCCGCGGTTGTCGGAGTAGACAAAGTGGTCGGGGTAGATGACGGCGACACTGGCGATGGGCTGGTGCTTGGATGAAGACGAAGGGGTTGGACGGGCAGCGGCGGCGGCGGTTAAGTTAGGAGCACGGCGACAGTGCTCGAAGTAGGCGAAGAACCCTGACAGCATGACGAAGACCGGCGCGGACGGTGGCGTTCCCGTGCGAAGGGAGGCGGCGCGGCATAAACCATGGAAAGTCAATGTGCGGGGATGGCGGAGTGGACCGCGGGCCACGGCGCTACGGCCCGAAGGGGCGACGCAACGACAGCAAGCGGGTCGGGGCGACGGCGGGAAGACCTCGGGGCAGCGGTGGGGACCGCGGGCCGTGACATTACGATGCGAAGGGGTGACGCAACGGCGGTCGTGAGTCGGTGTAGCCACGGGGACGGCCTTAGGACGACTGCGTGGACCGTGTGCCACGCTCGCTACAGCCGGATGGGGTGACGCAACGGCGGTGCGAGGGTCGGTGTAGCCACGGGACGGCCTGGAGCGGACGGGACGGCCTCGGGGTGGTGGGGGACCGCGGGCCGCGACACTACAGCTCGAAGGGGCGACGCAACAGTGATGCGGGTTGGTGTAGCCGGGAAAAGAACCACAGGGCGGCGACACTGTGGCACGATGGGGCGATGCAGTGGCAGCCCGATACTCAATCGGTGGAGAGGCGTGCATGCTCGATGACAATCTTTATGAAAATCCCGTGGAGGCGCGTAGAACGACTGATCAGATCGACGGCACGGCACGACGCGGATGGAGTGAATCATGTTCGCTCGGATGATCAGTCCAAACGCCCGCGAGGTTGTAGTAGCTGGCATCGCGTGGCTATCTTGGACATGGGACTGTGCGCGAAGCTGATTGCATGGGGAAAACCAGGTGCAGCAGGCCAGCACACGTGCTAGTGGCCCATAGGCGTGTTGTGCAAGATGGATGGGCACAAGCCATGCAGAAGCCACGCGCATACTGTGCAGGTTGCTGCACGCGAAGGCTGATCGCAGGACTCACGGTCGGCCACGCATAGTACCAGCGCATGAGAGACGCGTCCTGCAGGAAGGAGCGTGATGCAGTCAAGCTGGATGGAGGCAGGGTTGACGGAGGATTCCAGATTGATGAAGGCAACGGCCATCGGCGGAGAATCACATGCGTAGTCGGCGGAGCTGGCCGCGTCAGCCGCAAAGTTGATGAAGTGGCCGATGAAGTCGAACGCCGGTGTCGGCGTAGAGGCGTGCGAGAGTCGACGGCAGCGGCGGGCGATGCAAACCGATCAAGTATAGATCGGAGACTAAAAAGTAGACGCCGATCAAAGCGATCGGTGAGAGAAAGAAAAACACGAATCAAAGGATCGAGAAAAAAGACTCACTAGGGCAGCTGGTCGACACGATCGGCAGACGAACCCTAGGTACGGGCGGCGCGGCCCCCGGCGGCGGTCGTGAAGGCCGACCGTCGCGGGGGCGGCGCGCGGGCGGAAGCGTCGTGCGGTGGCTAGGGTTTGGATCGGTTAGGCTGATACCATGTTAGAAGGGAAAAGGGGGGTTTGGTGGAATAGTTGTTGTATTGCTGGAGCCTCGTAGGTATATATATATAGGAGTACAATGACCAACTTGGAAAGACAAGGCAGGACCAAATCCAAGTCTATCCTATACTTCCTAATAATATTATACTCAACATATCCGAAGGATGCCAGGCAAAGATGTTCCAATTTTTGCGCAGGAATGTTCGCAAGGCGGCGTCGACCGTCGGATCCAGCTGTGCTCCAATGAGGCTCTCTTCTTAGGATCCGTCAGGTGAACTTGAAATTTGACTATTTCATATGCTGGCTTGAAAGAAGTGGACTTATAGGTCCCTTATCGAGGATTAGATCGTCTTTGTCCACTGTGGAACGCAGAGTGGTTAGCTCCTCGGCCGCGAGGGCCTCGGATAGTGCCTCGAGGGCCAAAGATGCTATTTTGTTCTCGGCACGGAGTGCTATATCTGGATCACCGGTGATAGTGATAACTCCGTTGGGCCCTGTAATTTTGAGCTTCATGTACCCGTAATGGGTTATGGCTTGAAAGCATGTGAATGCGTCCCACCCCAACAGGGCGTGATACCCGCTGTTGAAAGGTGCCATGTGGAAGAGCAACTCTTCGGACCTATAGTTCTCCGGCGTGCCGAATACAACATCAAGTTTAATTTTTCCTAAGCATATCGTGCTTCTCGACTGGGGATAATGCCTCGAAAGATTGTACTGCTTTGCTCGATGCGGCTCTTGTCCATTTGCATTTTGTTGAGCGTGTACTCATAGATGAGGTTTAGTCTGATGCCGCCGTCCATGAGCACTTTAGTGAACCAAAACCCATCCACAATTAGGTTTAAGACCAAGGCGGCTGGTGCTCGGACTGATCGAGCCCTTGTTCGTCATTGGCGGTAAAAGTTATTGTCGTATGGTTCCAAGGATTTATTGCGGCTACTTGATAGACTTCGGCGAGGTCGCGGAGCGCCCTTTTGCGCCGATTATTTGAAGAAAAGGTTTTGAAGACCGTAAAGACCTCGAGAGCGTCATCCTCCGAAGAGTACTTCTCCGGGGTAGTGTTGGTGAGGATGGCCTTGCCGCTCTTAGCCACTTGCCGGAGTACCCAACATGCCCGAAGGCTATGTGCTGGTTCGGTATCGGCGCAGCGTGTATCTGACAGGGCTTGTCGAGCAATTCATCAAGGATAGTTCTATGTCCTGTGAAGGATTTGATTTTCTTGTCAATGAGATAATGAACGGGTGCCACGTAAGGGTGCATCCTTTTTGCCCGTCCGGTGAGCTACTTAAAGGCAGGAGGATCCCATCGGTCTGTCTGGGCTTTCCATGCGCTTTCCATTGCGCAGTACTTCTGTACTATGCGTGCCAAATCTACAAAGTGCAGTATGCGGCGGCGGTTGAGGGCATTGAGGATTCCCTCATCCGTACAGTTGCGGTAAAAAATTGAAACCGCGTCGTCGTCGCAACAATCTTTAATCTTGTTTTTAACAAGTAGGAACCTGGCCCAAAAGTGATGGACCGTTTCCTAAGGTTGCTATCGTACATACATTAGGTCACATATGTCTGGAGGACCTGAATTGCTTAGGGAATATTGCTTGTGGTGGTGGGCGGGCTGAAATCCAAACCCTGACCCACTATTGGATCTGGAGTTTTAAGAATCTCCGAGGCCACTAGTCCATGATCCGGAGGGTCCTGGTGACCCTCGGGCTCAACGCCCGATTCTATGTTTAGAGGACATCCTGTCTCTTGCCAAAGATGGGTGTCTGGCATGTAGGGCTCGGAAATCCGAATATAGCTTGTTCTTAGCTTAGGGGGAGAAGTATTCTCAGCTAGTTCCTCCATGACCGCTACCAGATGCGTGATCAGTGGGGACTTGATTTCCTTCTGATCGGGTTTAAGCCCAATCTGATCGTAGTCTGTTACGACCCCAGGGCAGCGATGCGATCTTGTAGTTCGTTCTAGGACGAGACATCTGCTGGATCCATCTTTTCGAAGTGTTCGAGGCCGATGCAGAGATGATATTTGGCGCTTGAGGGGGCTGCCTTTGGTTTAACGGCCAAGTGGGCGCCCATGGTGAAACCGCCAAGCTGGAGGACCTGTCCTGGAGCTAGGGCCCTTCCAGAGCTGATGTTGTCATTGATGACAAGGCAAGCCATCGATCCTTCCATCGACGACACAAAGGAACTCTCAATGAAAGCACCAATGTCGGTGTCAAAACCGGCCGATCTCGGGTAGGGGGTCCCGAACTGTGCGTCTGAGGATGAAAGGTAACAGGAGACAAAGGGGACACGATGTTTACCCAGGTTCGGGCCCTCTTAATGGAGGTAAAACCCTACTTCCTGCTTGATTGACTTTGATGAATATAGGGGTTACAAGAGTTGATCTACCTCGAGATCGTAATGGCTAAACCCTAGATGTCTAGCCTATATGAATTCTGATAGCCTCTACGGACTAACCCCTCAGGTTTATATAGACATCGGAAGGGCCTAGGGTTATACAGAGTCGGTTTATAGAGGAAGGAAACTATACATTCAGACGCCAATCTTGCCATCTACGCAGAGGAGAATCCTATCCAGACACGGGGGAAGGCCTTCTACCTTGTATCTTCACGGCCCATCAGTCCGGCCCATATCACACAGCCCAGACACCCGAGGATCCCTTAATCCAGGACTCCCCCAAGGAGGCTGGCCTAGGGGCTCCCCAAGTGGGAGGAGTCCCACTTGGGCTCCTAGTCCAATTCAGCCCACCCTTCCTTCTATCAGAGGGGGAAAGGGAGGAGGAGAGGGAGAAGGAGAAGGAAAGGGGGGCCGCGCCCCCTCCCCTAGTCCAGTTCGGACTCCTCCCTTGGGGGGCGCCACCCTTGTGGGCTGGCTTGCCTCCCTCCTATGGCCCATGTGGCCCATATCTTCCCCCCCCCCCCCCGGGGGGGGGGGGGGGGTTGGTTCCGGTAACCCCCTGGTACTCCAATACGTACCTGAAACATTCCGAAACACTTCCGGTGTCCGAATACTATCGTCCAATATATCAATCTTTACCTCTCGACCATTTCGAGACTCCTCGTCATTTCCGTGATCTCATCCGGGACTCTGAACAACCTTCGGTACATCAAATCACATAACCCATAATACAAATAGTCATCGAGCGTTAAGCGTGCGGACCCTACGGGTTCGAGAACTATGTACACATGACTGAGACACCTCTCCAATCAATAACCAATAGTAGAACCTGGATGCTCATATTGGTTCCTACATATTCTACAAAGATCTTTATTGGTCAAATCGTAATGACAACATACATGATTCCTTTGTCATCGGTGTGTTACTTGCCCAAGATTCGATTGTCGGTATCTTCATACCTAGTTCAATCTCATTACCGGAAAGTCTCTTTACTCGTTCCGTAATGCATCATACCATAACTAACTCATTAGTCACATTGCTTGCAAGGCTTATCATGATGTGAATTACCAAGAGGGCCCAGTGATACCTCTCTGATACTCGGAGTGACAAATCCTAATCTTGATCTATGCCAACCCAACAAACACCTTCAGAGATACATGTAGAGCATCTTTATAATCACCCAGTTACGTTGTGACGTTTGATAGCACAGAAGGTACTCCTCCGGTATCCAGGAGTTGCATAATTTCATAGTCAAAGGAATAAGTATAAGTCATGAAGAAAGCAATAGCAATAAAACTAAACTATCATTACGCTAAGCTAGCGGATGGGTCTTGTCCATCACATCATTCTTCTAACGATGTGATCCCGTTCATCAAATGACAACACATGTCTATGGTCAGGAAACTTAACCATCTTTGATTAACGACCTAGTCTAGTAGAGGCATACTAGGGACACTGTGTTTTGTCTATGTATTCACACATGTATCAAGTTTCTGGTTAATACAATTCTAGCATGAATAATAAACATTTATCATGATATGAGGAAATATAAATAACAACTTTATTATTGCCTCTAGGACATATTTCCTTCAGTCTCCCACTTGCACTAGAGTCAATAATCTAGTTCGCATCGCCATGTGATTTAACATCAATTCACATCGTCATGTGATTAACACCCGTAGTTCACATCGCCATGTGACCAACACCCAAAGGGTTTACTAGAGTCAATGATCTAGTTCACATCGCCATGTGATTAACACCCAAAGATTACTTAAGGTGTGATCATGTTTTGCTTGTGAGAGAAGTTTAGTCAACGGGTCTGCCACATTCAGATCCCTATGTATTTTCAAAATTTCTATGTCTACAAAGCTCTGCATGGAGCTACTCTAGCTAATTACTCCCACTTTCAATATATATCCAGATTGAGACTCCGAGTCATCTGGATCAGTGTTAAATCTTGCATCGACGTAACCCTTTATGATGAACTCTTTATCACCTCCGTAACCGAGAAACATTTCCTAAATCCTCTTTGGTAACTAAGGATAATTATGACTGTTGTCCAGTGATCCACTCCTGGATCACTACCGTACCCCCTTTCTAAACTCATGACAAGGTACACAATAGGTCTGGTACACAACATGGCATATTTTATAGAACCTATGACTGAGGCATAGGGAATGACTTTCATTCTCTCTATATATTATATCGTGGTCTGGTTTTGAGTCTTACTGAACTTTACACCTTGTAACACAGGTAAGAACCCTTTCTTTGACTGATCTATTTTGAACTCCTTCAAAATCTTGCCAATGTATGTGCTTTGTGAAAGTCCTATCAAGCATCTTGATCTATCTCTATAGATCTTGATGCTGAATATATAAGCAGCTTCACCGAGGTCTTTCACTGAAAATTCTTATTCAAGTATCCTTTTATGCTATCCAGAAATTCTATATCATTCCCGATCAACAATATGGCATCTATATATAATATCAGAAATGCTACAGAGCTCCCACTCACTTTCTTGTAAATACAGGCTTCACCATAAGTCTGTATAAAACCATATGCTTTGATCACCACATCAAAGCATATATTCCTACTTTGAGATGCTTGCACCAGTCCATAGATGTATCGCAGGAGTTTGCACACTTTGTTAGCACCTTTAGGATCGACAAAAACTTCTGGTTGCATCATATACAACTCTTCTTTGAGACATCATTAAGGAATGCAATTTTGACATCCATTTGCCAGATTTCATAAAATGCAGCAATTGCTAACATGATTCAGACAGACTTAAGCATCGCTACGGGTGAGAAAGTCTCATCGTAGTCAACCCCTCACTGGTGAGCGTCGGTCCTAAACAAATGGTTTTTTACCCCTTTCCACGACGGCATTTGGAACCATCGCTAAGTGAGTGTAGGTGATAGGGGGGTCCTTCCCACACGACCCAGAAACCGTCGGGTATAGGGAGCCTTCATGCATACAGTTGTCCCTATATAACCATTTTCGATATCTCGAATATCCCAAATGCTTCATCCTTGCTACTCGTTTGTGCTCGCATTGCCATCGCAGTCGGAGTTTTGTGGTTCTGCCTAAAACCAGGCAGATTCTAGGCACGGGAGCTTTCCAGGAAGATTCTAGGTAGATTCCAGGCACAGGAGATTTATGATGCCTGGCACATCACAAACAGTTCATGATTATAAACTATGTACGATAGGTAGACAATCACACACATTTAGTTTTCCCGCACAGTATATGATAGTGTCTGACATCACACACGCTTTGGGAACGGCAACTGTGTGCATGCTTCACACGTTTCCTCTCTGTGACCACCTCGGATTATGCTGTCTATCGCAAACGTTTGTGTTTTACCAACCGTGTGTGCCGTAATGACCTGCACAACATAATTTTGCCCTAATGTAATTGCTGCTATTTAAAATTGTACCTAATTTAAACTTGAAAGTAGGCTATAGCTTTATTCCTATCCATCAGGTTCAAACAACCAATGCATTATTCGATTCATGGGTACATATATTTAAGAATTACAGAAGCACCAAATAAAGAATGATGTACCAGGGTTCTATACTTGTACTATTACAGATGGTAAAGAAAGAGGCGACAGACATTCCAGTTGCTGAACAAGGTGAAGCAGAATGGCCCTATTGTGCTCTCCTGGATGCAGAAGGCATGAAGGACTCTAGTCCAACCCCTTGTGATGGCTGGCCGCCAATCATGTAGTTTGAGAGGTAATCTTGAGTAAACTGCTTCAGGATCCACTTCAAAAGAAAAAAAGATTCAGATATTGTCATCTAACACAACTCATTACGGGCAGTAAAAAGAAGGCTACAGGGTTCTTACTTACCATCCAGCAGTTCACTGTTGTCGTGCATAAAGTGTAAACAAAAAGTTTGATTGACATCTTTTGACCCATTTTAGTAACAATCTTTATGAATTTCCTCACTTGATGCTGGTTCATGAATATCTCATTGCCCCATGCGCAGAAAGGGTCGAAGTGTGTATCTTTGGCAATGATATATGTACCTAAAAGCACCAAGTTAATATTAGAAGCTAAACAACAATTGAAAAATGATGTAGTACAACATTCCATCCATCCCATTATATAAGATTTTATTACATGTATATCTAGACATCATCAGAACATTAAGGTAACACTCTTCCTTGTTGCTATGTAGCCTGGGATTGCATATTTAGTCATTCAGTACAATGCATGTTGCTAAACAACAATTGAAAAACGAAAAGGCATGTTAACTGCAATATCCTTAACAATAACCAAATATCGTAATTCATAGTGGTATTGTTGAAACTGTTATTGATGAAATTGAACTGTACAGCAAATAGTTGCACATATAGAGCATCACATTGTGAAGAACTGAAATAAACAAGTCGTAAGGACATCTCTAGGAGATCCTTAAAACGTTAAAGGACTAAAACCCTTAGTGGATATATATATATATATAGTGTTACTATTCATCACCCAGGGTGCAGAATAAGTTATTCTTCACCCGAGGTAATCTTACGATCATTTCATAATTAAATTACGTTTCGAATTCAAATAGTTACATTCCTATTGATTCACTACGTAAAATTTGACATAAAAAAAATAAAAAAATAGGTCATAAGACAAGAAAATTTGCAGTTTATGTGTATTTTAGACTATGTTTTTACGTTTGTAATTTTACATAACATAAAATATTTTTTACGATGATTATATATTTTCTTACGGTCCCTTTTTGCGTCTGAAATAAGAAAAAACTTACGGAACGTAAAATTATGATGCATTGATGGTAAATAGAGCGGGGTGAAGAATAACTATTCCTCACTCAGGGTGATGAATAGCGCGACCCTATATATATATATATACTCCAGCAATTTTTGGCCTTTTCTAGTCGATCCCCTAAACTTAAGGTTGTAAACTTCAATTTGATCAAGTTCAAAGCAGGTTCAACCGAAAGTAGCATGCATTAAAACATAAACATATATAGTTTTGCATAACCGAACATAAAACATAAATTGAAACTAAGCTAAACTACTTTCGGTCGAAGTAGAGGTCGAGCCAATCCTTCCTCGTCATGTACGGTGTGCCGCGAGCCGGGTCCAGGCTAGTACCGTCGTCGGGGTCATTGGGGAAGGCACTCCTCCACTCGTCGACGTCGATCTCCTCGTCCTAGGGCCCACCTCAACGCCCTCCGCGCCGCCGTTGCCGCCGCCTTCGACCTCATCCTCAGAGGAGAGCGTTATAACCTCGTCGCCCTCCGCGCCACCGTCCTCGCCGCCTTTGACCTCATCATCGGAGGAGAGCGCGATAACCTCGCTACCCTCCGCGCCGGCAAAGATCGCTCGCTCCGCCTCCACAAGCTCCGGGTGCTGCCGGCGGAGCTCTTGCATGTAGGCCTCGTCGGCGTCCTTGACCTCGAGACGATCCCACGCCTCATGGTCCTCCCGTGCCATAGCCGAGCTCACCACCCTGGCTCCGGTATAATGAGGTGGACCGGACGTGGGCCAAAGGAGAAATTGAGCCTAGTCGCCGCGCCGTGGTAGCGGACCTGCCAGCGGTCGTACTCCATGGCCGCGAGCTCGGCCGTGTGGAAGCTACCGAGCCACCGGCGGGTGTGGGTCTCTCGATCTGTAATCTCGGCGACCCATGTCCCCCACCGCCGTTGCCGGACCCTGAGGTAGGACTTCGGCGGCTGTCGGGTCCGGGGGAGGACGGAGAAGTCCTCGAACCGGCATAGGGGCACGGCGGCGGGCGGATCGGGGGACCGGCGACGGCGGATCGGGCCCGTGGAGGACGACGGGGACATCTCGGCGGCCACCTCGTCGGCGTCGGGCGAAAAGGCCGCGATAAACCTTTTTTGGCCATTGGCTACTCGAGCTCCCGGGCACACAGGCAAAGGTTGAGGATGGAAGCGCCGGCGGTGGCGGCAACCTACCAATGGTTTCGAGGGTTGTGTGTGTTTGTGTGAGCGGAGGTTGTGTTTGAGGAAATACTGCGGCAACTGAAAATTTTACTAGGCGGGGCTACTGAAAAATTGGATCAAGGGCGAGCAGATATTTTTGAGGTTGCGAGGGATGCAGAGGCGGGAGTAAAATGCCGGGGCTACTGAAAACTTGAATCAAGGGACTGGAGCAAAGAGGAATGCAGAGGCGGGAGTTTTGGGGGAGCGAGCTAGTGTGCTTGACACGCCGGCTGTGGACTCGAGCCGACACACCTTCTCGTGTAAGCCATAGGTGTAGTATACACCGACGGTGCTCCAAGATATTTTTTACTACATCTCACACGGTTGGTGAGAATAAACTGTGTGGATCTACTTGATTTGAATTACGAAATGGGGTCACAGCGGCAATGGACGGTGTTTGAATTGCTAGACCTTTTATCTGCAGTGAACATGCAACTGTATGTGTGTCGTAAAAGAATTGGAATTATTCAGGGTTCGTTTGGACATTTCATACATTAAACTGGTTTTCTAGCCATTTCAGGTGCACAATTCAAAATTAAACTACATGCACATGCTCCGGTGCATACAAATTGGTTGAAAAATCAAATCTGTGTCCTTCAGTGCATTCTTAGGTCCCATGGAAGAAATGGGAATGAATTTTTCGGGGTTCGTTTGGCATTTTTTTATACAGTAATTGGGTTTTCTAGACATTTTATGTGCATAATTCAAATTTGAACTACAAGCACATGCTCCAATGCACCAAAGTTGGTTGAAACATCACATGTGCGTCCTTGGGTGAATTTCTAGGTCCCACGCAACAGATGGGAATGAATTTCAAACACCAGGGCACTGTTGATTGCCGGCAAAACGTTGAGATGCCTGGTTTTTAAATTCTAGTAAATCCAAAACTCGTCTGAAATTCATGAAACTTGGCATGCTATCATGGAGCGGCATCAACATGCCGTGGTGAAAATTTTGTCCCATTTGGGGCAGGTTTGGGTATAAGCTTCTCACAACAAGCATGATGGTTTCGATAGGGAACGTACCACCTTTGGGGACAAGACGATATACGTTGCCTCTTATTACTTTCAAAAAATTTCTAGTGTCAACATAGAACAATAGGAGCGTTGTGTTCAATCTTGGAATTTTTCGGGGTTCGTTTGGCCTTTTTATACATTAACTGGGTTTTCTAGGCATTTTATGTGCATAATTCAAATTTGAACTACAAGCACATGCTCCAATGCACCAAAGTTGGTTGAAAAATGACATGTGTGTCCTTGGGTGAATTTCTAGGTCCCGTGCAAGAGATGGGAATGAAATTCAAACACCATGGCACTGTTGATTGTGGGCAAAACGTTGAGATGCCTGGTTTTTAAATTGTAGTAAATCCAAAACTCGTCTGAAATTCATGAAACTTGGCATGCTATCATGGAGCAGCATCAACATGCCGTGGTGAAAATTTTGTCCCATTTGGGGCAGGTTCGGGTATAAGCTTCTCACAAACCAGAGCTTCTCACAACAAGCATGATGGTTTCGATAGGGAACGTACCACCTTTGGTGACGTGACGATATTCGTTGCCTCTTATTGCTTTCAAAAAAATTCTAGTGTCAACATAGAACAACAGGAGTGTTGTGTTCAATCTTGGAATTTTTCAGGGTTTGTTTGGCCTTTTTATACATTAACTGGGTTTTCTAGGCATTTTATGTGCATAATTCAAATTTGAACTACAAGCACTTGCTCCAATGCACTAAAGTTGGTTGAAAAATCACATGTGTGTCCTTGGGTGAATTTCTTGGTCCCATGCAAGAGATGGGAATGAAATTCAAACACCAGGGCACTGTTGATTGCCGGCAAAACATTGAGATGCCTGGTTTTTAAATTCTAGTAAATCCAAAACTCGTATGAAATTCATGAAACTTGGCATGCTATCATGGAGCGGCATCAACATGCCATGGTAAAAAATTATCCCATTTGGGGCAGGTTCGGGTATAAGCTTCTCACAAACCAGAGCTTCTCACAACAAGCATGCTAGTTTCGATAGTGAACGTCCCACCTTTGGGGACAAAACGATATCCATTGCCTCTTATTGCTTTCAAATATTTTCTAGTGTCAACATAGAACAACAGGAGTGTTGTGTCAATTTTTGTGATTTTTCGGGGTTCGTTTGGACATTTTATGCATTAACTGGGTTTTCTAGGCATTTTATGTGCATAATTCAAATTTGAACTACAAGCACATGCTCCAATGCACCAAAGTTGGTTGAAAAATCACATGTGTGTCCTTGGGTGAATTTCTAGGTCCCATGCAAGAGATGGGAATGAATTTCAAACACCAGGGCACTGTTGATTGCCGGCAAAACATTGAGATGCCTCATTTTTAAATTCTAGTAAATCTAAAACTCTTCTGAAATTCATGAAACTTGGCATGCTTTCATGGAGCGGCATCAACATGCCGTGGTAAAATTTTTGTCCTTTTTGGGGCAGGTTTGGGTGTATGCTTCTCACAACAAGCATCGTGGTTTTGGTAGGGAACATCCCACCTTTGGGGACGAAACGATATCCACTGCCTCTTATTGCTTCCAAAAATTTTCTCGTGTCAACATAGAACAACAGGAGTGTTGTGTCAATTTTTGTTATTTTTTGGGGTTCTTTTGGACATATTTATGCATTAACTGAGTTTTCAATGCATTTATGTGCATAATTCTAATTTGAACTACATGCACATGCTCCAGTTCATATAAATTGGTTGAAAATCAAATATGTGTCATTGGGTGCATTCTTAGGTCCCACGCAATAAATGGGAATTAATTTCAAACACCAGGGCACCGTTGATTGCCGACAAAACATTGAGATGCCTGGTTTTTAAATTCTAGTAAATCCAAAACTCGTCTGACATTCATGAAACTTGGCATGCTATCATGGAATGGCGCCCGACATGATGTGGTATTTTTCATGTCCATTTTGAGAGAAGGCGCACTCGAATAATGATAGCCAACAAAGGCATTTTGAAAAAAATAGTTGCCACTTAATATCTCAAACGTTTGTATAATTCAAAACGTGTACGTTTTGTTAATCATTCACGTGACGCCACATCTCATGGTTTTAATGGCTGTAGGAGGTGCCGTGCGGACAGCTGCTTGACCTTAACTGAACGGGAGGCATGCGAGCGCAGTCCGGTGCGCAGGTTGACCGAGGGGCGTGCAAGCTGTCCTCCAATGCGCAGGCTCACTGGAAAGCGTGCGAGCTTTACGCTGCGCAGGCTCACTGGGAAGCGAGCCCGTTGACTTCCATGGACGCTCGCCTTCCTCTCCATTAATGGCGCCCGAGCTGCTGTTTAATACGGGCGTCCTTACTGTTCGCCTCCCATTCCCCTCCCCCCCCCCCCCCCCCCCCCCCCCCCCCCCCCCCCCCCCCCCCCCCCGCAGACCTCGACTGCCATGGCACAGAGTGATTGTCTGCCACTAGTCTTCAAGTTTGGTGAAGTCGACTCCGAGCCGGAGGAGATAGAAAATAAGGAGGATTGGGGACATGGCCCAGAACGAGCCGGCCGCAGCGGTTGCTGCCCTCGCTCCCGTCCTAGCTCCCATCCATGCGCCTGCGCCAGCGACCATCCCCGTAGCATTGACAGGCTGGTCGCCGAGCACTATCGCAGAGCTGGAAGCCACGGGCGACAGTGAGGTCTCTGCAGACCCGCGCGAGCTCGTGTACATGCCAACGCCAGCGCCCATGCCTGTGCGCACCCCTCCACCCACCGTGCCACCGGCCCCCGTGCGTTTGGCTGCATCCGACGCGCCTGGGCACGCCCCTCCACCCACCGCAGCGACGGTCCCCGTGTGTTCGGCTGCACCCGCCACGCCCATGCCCGTGCACCCCCCCTAGCGGCATGGGACGCTGTCGTCGACCGCTACCTCTCAGCGGCGCCAGTTGCCGGCCTCCCACGCCCCGCCCGTCGATCGCGCGACAACATGATGTTTGATTTACAAGTGAAGAACATTTTGTGCTGCCTTGAAGACTTCAACAACGGCGTCCCGAAGGATGACAATGACAATGACGGCGCAGCACGCCACCTCCGCCGTCGCCGGAAATAGTTTTTTGGGGTTTAATAATGTATCTCGAATTCTCGACCATATGAATATAAATTCGCAGTGTGACTGATTGAAAGATATGGTCTAAAAGAACTTGCGATTTTCTCTCTTAATGTACAGACTTATCAAACGATTTTCTTTTGAGAAAAACGTCAACGGTTTTTAAATATAAAACACTCATCGCAAACATTTTAGTTAGAACACCCGTATGCGAACCGACAGCATCCCCAGGAAGCCAAGGGAAAATGTGCCGAGCGGGATTTCTGCATCCCTTCAATGAAAATGGTTGTTTTGCATGACCCGTGTGCAACCACGTACAAACAATTCGGTAAGATTTGCATATTTGTCATTTTGGGTATGTTGCCATTTCTCAAACTGGAAAGATTGACATTTGTTTATCTAGTAACATTGCCATTTGTCAACCTTGTAACACTGCGATTTGTCAAAATATGCAGCTACAAATCACTAGCATTATCTAATTTTTGCAACTAAAATCACTAGCACTATTCATATGGACACCACTAGCAGGCGTGAGTTCATGGACGCATATGCAAATGTACCATTGATTACATACAAGAAGTCATCAACCCACAACGACAACGAGGATACATGTTGGATTATAGATCATTTCCAACAGAACATTCTAGTAAAGTTTTCCGCACACAACAAATAACAAAGCGATGAAATGAACTTCAGCTCAACCACTCGTTGGTATTGGAAACGCTTGCTTTGAACCAAAAGTGATTCTCTGGGAAGGGCCAGTTACTATCAATCTCGAGACCAACACAGGACTGATCGTCCAGGCTGAAGCGGCCTATTTCAATACCCATATTGGGACAGTAGGAAAGCATAGTAATGTCCGAGGTATAGATACAGTTGCTTATCATAAATGGTAGTAACATTGTGTCAACAGCAGCTGGATCGCCTTCCACCATCATTGGATAGTTTTGTCCAAGGAAGAACGAGTTTCCTCCAAGACTTTCAATACTGAACCAGGGAGAAGGTGTTGGCGCTAGTACACCGGTATCCATCCCGAATACCCTACAACTAATGTTGGAATAGGTCCGGAGAGTGCGACCATACGAGACAACACCTGCTTACTTAGTAACATCAGCAATGCCCCGTATATAGACAAGAAGAGGTGATCCATCGGAATAAGTTGCCAGGCGCTACTGAGTATATGGGTCCTGCTCGTCCTCATGCTCGTGAATAAAATTTTCAAGTATAGGTGGTGGAATGTTCATAGGACCTTGGAAACACAAGAAGGTTAATTAGTAAAGGGAAACTAGCTAACCCACATGCATGTGGATGAAACAATTATAATTACGGTGGAAGACAAACGTACCGAAATCATGAGGATTGCATGCAAAAACAGTGCCATGAGTGGTGGCAGCCAACACAAGATCCTTGTATTGAATTGCATCACAGTACTCATCCGTGTATAGAAACTGATTTTTTAGCAATATCCAGTGAGTCGAACCATGAAGGAAGGGAACAAGCTTATCGAAGATAGGGACAACATAAGAATTCCTATAACCCCAAGAGCGTTGGGGACCTCGGCAAATTGCTATCTTTCATAGATGACAGTCAGCATGATCGTATTTGTACTCACGTAGAATACCGGTGTACTCAACCTTTGGGCAGTCGTCTGAGATTTTTCGAAGTGAAACCCGGTGACGAGTGTACACATTCAGAAGTTCCCACTCACAGTTGTACCCAATATAAACAACCCAATCTCCATTTGTGCCTGCCCAAGCCTTGCCCTGAAGCGATGGCATGTTAACATCATACGTATCATTATCAAGCGGCATCAACTTACACAAGGTGAGGCTTCCCTCGTCCCCGCGCTAGTTAGCAGGGTCATAGTGAAGGACAAAGAGGATATCAAACCGCTCCTGGACCCTTGGGTTCCTTGTAATGATGTTATTAGTTGAGTCGAGAATGGTCTTGAACGAACCTACCATGCTAGCCAAGGTGATGACGTCGGACCAATCAATGAGTTCCTCCACCGCATCATCATTCAGATTGGGGCAAGAATAACGGGGTCGTTTCCGGCTTGTTCCCTCCATGGAGAAGACGATCAAACAATGGCAAAAGGAAGGGTGAAGGCAAATGGAGGAGGGAGGACGAGCTAGTGTGCGACAGCAGTTCCAAATCAAGAGGGAAAGGCAAAGAGTTGGTGGACGGTTGCCACGGTACACGAAGAGGCGCCTGGGGAGCGCGGTTGCCACAAAGGTCACACACTGACGACAAGGGCCGAGTGAACCGCATGCAATCCCATCGCACAACACACACGTCTTGTTAATTTGAACCGTTTCTGTACTATTGTGTCAACGCAAATAGTTCATTCGAGTGAACCGCATGTCGTATATCACACACACCTTGATCTGTCTGGCCATTTCTTTTGTGTTGCCTAATCATAAACAATTCATCTGAGTAAACCGTATGCTGTATATCGTACACACCTTCATCTGGCTGCCCATTTCTTTTGTGTTTCCTAATCACAAACAGTTCATCCGAGTGAACCGTATGCTGTGTATCGCACACGCCTTCATCTGGCTACACGTTTCTTTTGTTCCTCCTCATCGCAAACAGTTAATTGAACTGAACCATATGCCCTTCATCGCACACGCAACTAAAATCTGAACCGTGTTTGATGCATCCATCATCGCAAACGTTTTGTACATTACTGACGGTTTTCATACAACACCGTTTGTGATTATGGCATCGCACACAGTTTCTCGAAGGGTCTCTGATTGTAGTGTCGCGTTAGCAGCATCCTACAGTAGTGCCTTGAACTTGTTGAAAAACCTTTTTGTAACAAATCAAGCTTTGTAGATAGTAACTCTACCATCAGCGTCCGTCTTCCTCTTGAAGATCCATTTATTCTCGATGGCTTGCCGATCATCGGGCAAGTCCATCAAAGTCCACACTTTGTTATCATACATGGATCCTATCTTAGATTTCATGGCCTCAAGCCATTTATCGGAATCTAGGCTCATCATCGCTTCCTCATAGTTCGTAGGTCCGTCATGGTCTAGTAACATGACTTCTAGAACAGGATTACCGTACCACTCTGGTGCGGAACGTGCTCTAGTTGACCTACGAGGTTCGGTAGTAACTTGATCTGAACTTTCATGATCATTATCATTAGCTTCCTCTCTAGTTGGTGTAGGTATCACTGGAACTGATTTCTGTGATGAGCTACTTTCCAATTCGAGAGAAGGTACAATTACCTCATCAAGTTCTACTTTCCTCCCACTCACCTTTTTCGAGAGAAACTCCTTCTCTAGAAAGGATCCATTCTTAGCAAAAAAGATCTTACCTTCGAATCTGTGATAGAAGGTGTACCCAACAGTTTCTTTTGGGTATCCTATTTGGGTTTGATCTTATCAGGCTGAAGCTTTTTCACATAAGCATCGCAACTCCAAACTTTAAGAAACGATAGCTTAGGTATCTTGCCAAACCACAGTTCATGCAGTGTCGTCTCAATGGATTTAGATGGTGCCCTACTTAAAGTGAATGCAACTGTCTCTAATGCATAACCCCAAAATGATAGTGGTAAATCGGTAAGAGACATCATAGATCGCACCATATCTAATAAAGTACGGCTACGACGTTCGGACACACCATTACGCTGTGGTGTTCCAGGTGGCGTGAGTTGTGAAACTATTCCACATTGTTTTAAATGAAGGCCAAACTCGTAGCTCAAATATTCGCCTCCATGATCATATCGTAGAAACTTTATTTTCTTGTTACGATGATTCTCCACTTCACTCTGAAATTCTTTGAACCTCTCAAATGTTTCAGACTTGTGTTTCATCAAGTAGATATACCCATATCTGCACAAATCATCTGTGAAGGTCAGAAAATAACGATACCCGCCGCGAGCCTCAACACCCATCGGAGAACGGAGTCTTAGTCATCTTGCCCATGAGGCATGGTTCGCAAGCATCAAATGATTCATAATCAAGTGATTTCAAAAGTCCATCTGCATGGAGTTTCTTCATGCGCTTTACACCAATATGACCTAAACGGCAGTGCCACAAATATGTTGCACTATCATTATCAATTTTGCATCTTTCGGCATTAATATTATGAATATGTGTATCACTACGATCGAGATTCAATAAACCATCGAGTGCATGACCATAGAAGGTTTTATTCATTTGAACAGAACAACAATTATTCTCTGATTTAAATGAATAACCATCTCGCGTCAAACAAGATCCAGATATAATGTTCATGCTCAAAGCTGGCACCAAATAACAATTATTCAGGTCTAAAACTAATCTCGAAGGTAGATGTAGAGGTAGCGTGCCTATGGCGATCGCATCGACCTTGGAACCATTCCCGACACGCATCGTCACCTCGTCCTGAGCTAATCTTCTTTTAATTAGTAGCCCCTGTTTCAAGTTGCAAATATGAGCAATAGAACCAGTATCAAATACCCAGGCACTACTACAAGTGTTAGTAAGGTACACATCAATAACATGTATATCAAATGTACCTTTGTTCACTTCACCATCTGTAGGATCGAAAGTATGTCTAGAGGGGGTGATTAGACTACTTCACCAAATAAAAATCTATCATTTTCCCGATTTTAAGTCTTGGAAGATTTTAGCAACTTAGAACAAGTCAAGCAATCAACCTACACATGCAAGTCTAAGATTATAGCAGCGGAATGTAAATCATTGCATATGAAGGTAAAGGGAGGAGTTTGGAGGGAGCAAACGCAATGTAGACACGGAGATTTTTGGTGTGGTTCCAATAGGTGGTGCTATCGTACATCCACGTTGATGCAGACTTCAACCCACTAAGGGTAACAGTTGCGCGAGTCCACGGAGGACTCCACCCACGAAGGGTCCACGAAGAAGGAACATTGTCTATCCTACCATGGTTGTCGCCCACGAAGGACTTGCCTCACTTGGGTAGATCTTCACGAAGTATGCGATCTCCTTGCCCTTACAAACTCCTTGGTTCAACTCCAAAATCTTGTCGGAGGCTCCCAAGTAACAACTAACCAATCTAGGAGACACCACTCTCCAAAAGGTAATAGATGGTGTGTTGATGATGAACTCCTTGCTCTTGTGCTTCAAATGACAGTCTCCCCAACACTCAACTCTCTCTCTCACACAGATTTGGATTTGGTGGAAAGATGATTTGAGTGCAAAGCAACTTGGGCAACGCTAGAGATCAAGATTCTAGTGGTTGGATTGGAATATCTTGGTCTCAACACACGGGTAGGTGATTCTCTCTCAGAAAATGTATGTTGGAAGTGTAGGCACGTTCTGATTGCTTTCTCCATGAATGAAGAGTGGGTGGAGGGGTATATATAGCCTCCACACAAAATCTAACCGTTACACACAATTTACCAAACTCGGTGAGACCGAATCATAAAACTCGGTCAGACCAATTTAGTTCAAAATGTGAATGTTAGGCTTTTTGGTGGGACCGACATGTCAACTCGGTGGGACCGATTTCATTAGGGTCAGGGCATAATGTAATCTCGGTGAGACCGATTTCTGTAATAGGCAAACACAGAGTTGGTCAGTCAAACTCGGTGGGACTGAATCGCTCATTTCGGTGAGACCGAAATGTTACGAAAGGGAAACAGAGAGTTTGCGTTGCAAACTCGGTGGGACCGATCGCTCATCTCGGTTAGACCAAAACGCTACAAAGGGAAACAGAGAGTTTGCAATCCCATCTCGGTGAGATCGAGATCCCTATCGGTGAGACCGAACTGATTAGGGTTTCTGGTTATGGCTAGGTCAAATGAACACGGTGGCGTCGGATAGATCAAATCGGTGGGGCCGAGTTTAACTTTTGGTTTGGGACATCTGTGGATATGAGAATGTGGTTGAGGGCTTTTGGAGCATATCACTAAGCATTTTGAGAAAGCAAGCCATTAAGCAACACCTCATCCCCTTTTAATAGTATTGGCTTTCCTATGGACTCAATGTGATCTTGGATCACTAAAATAAAATGTAGAGTCTTGAGCTTGAGCCAATATGTGTCCTTAGCATTTTGAGGTATCCACATTCCTAGTCCATGCCATGCCAATCATTGAACTTTCTGAAATGATCATGTTGAAAGAGTATTAGTTCAATGAGCTATATGTTGTTAGGAATTACCAAAACCACCCAGGGATAGTTGCACTTTCAATCTCCCCCTTTTTGGTAATTGATGACAACATATAGATCAAAGCTTCAACAAATGATAATAAGATTGAAATACATCGTCGCTTTGAGAAGTATGTGATATGCAAGAGCTCCCCCTAAATTTGTGCATTATTTAAAATTTTCTTTTCAATGCAAATGCACAATCAATTAGGATCATGGGTTACTCTTCCATGTCACATACATCTTGGTGAAGAGCTCAAAATGATAGAGATAAAATATGCACTCATCACCAAGGCAAAGTGAATGATCATACATGAGAGATAAGTGATAGAATAGCATCATTGAAGCATTAAGGTAGGATATGATCCACATGATCATACAAGTATCTCACGCACATAGACATAAAGTGCCAAGCAAGCACACAAAATAAGTATCAACCAAAAGACAAAGAAGGCAAAAGAAGCAAAGCTCTCTCTCTCTCTCTCTCGAAGCCTATGATCTATACACTTTCTCCCCCTTTGGCAACAAGTTACCAAAAAGCTTGAAAATGCATAGTGCTATGCGTCTCTCTAGGCTTGATCTTCGGGAGGAGGCGTTGAGAGGACTCCAAGGATGAATGCATCTGTGGAAGTTGTTGGAGTTGGTGGAGTTGAAACTGGAGGTGGCACTGATGCTGTGGCTGCATGTGCTGATGTAGTAGCTCTAGTGTCAGTCACTGGCACTGGAGCAGATCTCTGCCCTCTTGGCACTCTCTGAAAAGCATCTATGGTAGCCTGCCCTTTCCTCTCCTCAGCTTCTTCCTGGAGCTGCTCAACTGCTGTCTGCATCTCTGTCACCTTCAGATCAAGATCATAAAATTTAGTCCCAATGATCCTTTCCAGGCTCTCTTGGTTCTGAGTCAAGGTGGCCAAGGCCTTCTCAATCCTCAAGGTGGCTTGAATCAGATATCCAAGTTGATCTTGCTTAGTCTTTAGAAACACTTGAGATGCTTCTTCAGCACTTGGCATCTTTGCAGCTTTCTCAACCTAAACTTTCTCTCTCTTTTCTTGTGCCTCTACAGATGTGGGATCATTTTCATTCATGACAACAGTGTTGTCCTCAAAATCTGGTTTCAAGGGTAGATGTTCCTTATCCAAAAGATAAGTGCATGTGCCCATCTTGGAGTTGATGAGCATTTGAATGTGTGGAGCATACCCACATGACCTCTTCTGATCTGCAGCTGTCCTTTTGATTGTTTCAACAATCCGACTCATGACTTTGAATTTTGGGGCACATCAAACAACTGCAGCAGGTTGATGGAGTGACCTCGAATCATTCTATGATCTCCATGCTTGTGCAACATTGTATGCCTCAATATAGTGTTGATTGTGGTCATTCTAGACAGCAAATAGTAGACAGAGCCCATCTTGAGAGTTTCCAAGGCTTTGTCGGGAATTTCCTTGTACATATTTGCCATGGAGTTGTGATCCTTATTCTTCTTGGCATAGACATCTAGGTCATCTTCTTGCTCTTTAGGTGCATTGATCAATTTTTTTCCATTCATCAACTGTAGATTGGTACCTAGTACCTTCAGACATCCAGAAAATTTTTCCATCAGGATAGAAGTGTGTTGTGGAGTAGAATTTCATGATCAGTTCATCATCCCATTTGGTCAACTTCTGACCCACAAACTCGTCCACTCCACATTGCTTGAAGTTGTCATGCACTCCTGGAAAATGGTCTTCATTGTCATCAATGTATTCCCAATCTGCCCATTTCATATCACAAACAATTGGCTTCTTGTCAAGCAAGATGGTCTCATAGAAATCTTGCTGCTCTTTGGTGTGGAACATGTAATCAATAGCAGTCCTTCTCCTCATAGCATATTGGTCAGATTGTCTCCATAGTCCGAGTCCTGCATCCTTCCTTATCTTCATTTTTTCTGCCACTAGATGGCTGTCATCATGATCTGGAATCTTGGGTTTGAGTTTCCTAAGCACTTGGGCTTCAGCATCTTCTTCAGTTTCAGGCACTGGGGCCTTGTTCTTCTCAGCAGCAGGAATATTTCTTGTGCTCCTCTTGGGTGCAGTCTTTGGAGCTGGAGCAGAAGCTTTGGGAGATGTCTTGGGCTTAGAAGGGGTAGCCCTAGACTTGATGGCATCTCCCGTCAGCTTTTGAGACTTTGATGCTGGTGCAGTATCTTCTTCTTCTTCTTTTGGATCTTCCATCATAGAGGATCTTCCAATGACTTTGGCCATAGTTTTCTTTACCCTTTCTTTCCTTTTCTTGCCTTCTCTAGCAGCCTCTTCAAAATTTGACTTGGAAGTTTCAATAGTTGAGGCCCTGGCTTTTAAGGTTGGCACCCTCTTTGCAGGAGCCTTCTTGTGCACGCCAGGCTTGCTGGATGCAGCTGAGCCAAACTCCTTCTTAACAACCCTTTTCTTGGATCTCACTTCTTCCTCATCAACAACATAATCCTCATCCTCTGAGTCTGAGTTTCTCTTATTCCTTGTCCTTGTAGCTGCCTTGGGAAAGTTGCTTGGGGGTACTCTTGCTACCCTCATCATAGCTTCTAGAGGGACTAGTGCCCTCACTCAGGTTCATCTGCTCTTCTGACTTATTCTGGCTATCACTCTGATCATACATTCTGGCAAAGCAAACTGACAGCTGACCCTATGAATAGTTATAGATGAGATAGAGTGGATGAGCATCACAAAGTGCAGAGATTTTGCAAAACAAATGATTCAAAAACTTAGCTTTAGTTTTCCACAGAAAGCATTTTGGAGCTACCGATTTGTCAAACTCGGTGATGTCGAAGCAACTTTTGGAGTCTAAACTAGTGAAATCGGTCAGACCGAGACACAATTTGGTGACTCCGAGATTGCTAGGGTTTCACTGAGAGTTTAACTCACTCACACCGATTCCCAAGTTTCGGTCAGACCGAAAAGTGCAAGTGCAATGGCCTTAGCCAAATCGGTGAGACCGATTTCCACAACTCGGTCGGTCCGAGATGAGTTCGGCGGAAACCTAACCCTAAATTTTTGAATCGAATCTAATCTAAAGGATGTTTTTGCTGGACAGGATGATCTCCTATGTGGTAAAGAACATGGCATTTGCTTTGTGCTAAGAATCGAAGTAAAGGAACAACACAAAGATTCGAACTCATACCCTAGTTCGGTGATGAGCTCGCTACGGCGGCAACAACGAGGTTGAATTTTGTTGACGGCGACAGAGACCAATGGCGGGAGGTCACTGGCGACGAGAGGACGATCCGAAGACCCGAGGCGGTAGAGCAGGACACGCGCGTGCTGAGAGGTTTTAGAGAAATTTCCAAAATTTGACCAGTTGGTATATATATCCTGACCCTGTCGGTGTGACCGAGTGGAACAACTCGGTGGCACCAAGATGCAGAATCACAAGCGGTTAATGCAACTCGGTGTGACTAAAAAGTTCTAATCGGTTGCACCGAGATTGAAAACCTAGATCAACTAAATGAACTCGGTTAGACCGAAAAGGATGAATCGCTCAGATCGAAAAGGATGAACCGGTAAGACCGAAATGCACAGAGAGGATTTGGAAGTTTTAAGTCTATGACGAATCGGGGACTCCGAGTGCTCCTCACACAGAGTGTTCGAATCTGACTTGATCAAACTTTGTGATGTAGCATGAATAGAGTTTGAGACGAGAAAAGCATAGATAGCTAGAGGAAGTTCTTAGGAATTCTTGTCCATCCATTTGGCAAAAGAAAAAGAGCCAAACAATCAAAGCAACAAATGGATGTCCTTGAATGAATAAAATATGCAACCAACATGCTCACACAATAAAACAGAAAATGAAATATGTGACAAAGCATGAACAAACACTCTAGCATCTATCAACCAATTTTGCGATGACTAGGTCATCTATATATGAGTATATTGACTAAGGAGTCAAATGAGAACATTTGATTGTAGGTCATACTCATCGTTTAAGCACAAGTGGGGTTACCACTTTTACATAAAGCATTGTTGTGTTCACACCATTAGAGTTTCTTTAGCTCAAATCTTAGAGTAAATCTCCCCTAGATGTGATATCCCCCCTAAGAGGGATGAACTAACCTTGGGTTTTGTCGATGATGACTTCATGTAGATGTTGAAGATGTGGATGCTCAATGTTGATGTAGAACATTCAGAGCAATCCATTTGAGTGAGTTACACTTTCAATACCTACAGGGTTAGTCCCACAAGGAACAAACAAGGATATCCATAGACATAGAGTGAAGTTCACACAAGATGATTTCCATGAAAGCATTGGGTTACCTTGTCCCTTATCTTACAAACAAGAGGGTTTGTGACTCCTTGAACTAGTGCAAGATGTGCAAGTTGTTTGCACCTGTCCTTTCCTAGATGATATGAGTGAAGTATGTTGGCGGAGTCACCCTCAATAACTCTCTAGTTCTTCTTCTTCGGGATCCACGTCAACTTCATGGGAATCCTTGGAGTTGTAGTCGTACTTGATGAAGTCTTGGGAACCCACTTGACCAAGGCCTTGGGAGCTTCTTCAAATGCATCAATCTCTTCTTGAAGCTTGTCCTTGCCTTTTTTTCTTGTGGTCTTGTGGTGAAAGATCATCTTGAGCTTGTGTCCCCTTGAAAGAAGTAGGATCATACTTCTCTTGTTGAGGAACAAACTTCGTCTTTTTGTATTGATCTTCTTCCCACTCAACTCCATTGGCATTGAACTTTCATTCGAAACCAACACCTTGATTCTTCCGGTGCCTTCCTTCCTTGCATACAGTTTCCTCAAATTGCTTACTTCCGGCAAGCCTCTTGTAAACACCTTTCTCTATAATTTCCTACAATAAGCTATTTTCTTGCTCAAGTGAACTACTAGAAGCAACAATATTGGATTTAACATGATTATTGTTACTACTAGAAGCAGAATATTTCTTACTCTTGTTGCTAGATTTAACTTGTGGCATGTAAGTAGACAAGAGTAAACGCTTGGCAATGTAAGAAGAACTTTTCTTGCGAAGATCATCATTGATTGCTTTTAAGAACCCATGCTCTTGCTCAAGGTTGAGCTTTTCAAAGTGTATCTTCTCATGAGTCTTTAAAAGTTCTCAATGATCTTCAAAGGTAGTTTCATGAGCTAACTTAAGAGTGTTTAGTTCTTTAATTAGACGCTCAATCTCCTTCTTATCATCATCATTCCTTTTATATTGATTAGCATGATTAATAGCAATTTCATCATAGTTTTCATCACTAGAGTTGTCAACAAGTAAATCATCATCACCTAGCTAGTCATCTTCATCACTATTGAAATCAACATACTCGGGGTCTGATACCTTTGGGCCTTTAGCCATGAAGCATCTTCCAATTCCTTCATTTGGTGAGTCAAATATGTCATAGGAGTTGGTTGACACAAGTGCTAGACCAGCAACATACTCGGGGTATATTCAGAGTCGGAGTGATAACTTCTCTTAGAGTGATGGTTAGAGTCAGAGCCGGATTCCCATTCACCAACGTGAGCTTGATGTCTTCGTTTTGTGTGGCTACTTGTAGGATCTAGAAGTAGATGTGTCTAGAGGGGGGTGATTAGACACTTAATGCTAAAGTTGCAATTTTTAAGCTTTTTCGGTTTAAGTGGAGTTTAGGCACAATTTCAACACACACAATACATATCAAGCAAGCATGCAAAGAGTATATGAGCAGCGGAATGTAAAGCATGCAACTTTCAAGAATGTAAAGGGAAGGGTTTGGAGAATTCAAACGCAATTGGAGACACGGATGTTTTTCCCGTGGTTCGGATAGGTGGTGCTATCCTACATCCACGTTGATGGAGACTTCAACCCACAAAGGGTAACGGTTGCGCGAGTCCACAGAGGGCTCCACCCACAAAGGGTAACGGTTGCGCGAGTCCACACAGGGCTCCACCCACGAAGGGTCCACGAAGAAGCAACCACCCACAAAGGGTCCACGAAGAAGCAACCTTGTCTATCCCACCATGGCCATCGCCCACACCGGACTTGCCTCACTAGCGGTAGATCTTCACGAAGTAGGCGATCTCCTTGCCCTTACAAACTCCCTGGTTCAACTCCACAATCTTGTCGGAGGCTCCCAAGTGACACCTAGCCAATCTAGGAGACACCACTCTCCAAGAAGTAACAAATGGTGTGTAGGTAATGAACTCCTTGCTCTTGTGCTTCAAATGATAGTCTCCCCAACACTCAACTCTCTCTCATAGGATTTGTATTTGGTGGAAAGAAGATTTGAGTGGAAAGCAACTTCGGAAGGCTAGAGATCAAGATTCGTATGGTAGGAATGGAATATCTTGGTCTCAACACATGAGTAGGTGGTTCTCTCTCAGAACATATGAGTTGGAATGGTGTATGAGTTCTGATGGCTCTCTCTTCGAATGAAGAGGAGGTGGAGGGGTATACATAGCCTCCACACAAAATCCAACCGTTACACACAGTTTTCCAATCTCGGTCGGACCGAATCAACAAACTCGGTCGGACCGAAAAGGTAAACCTAGTGACCGTTAGAGATTTCGGTGGGACCGACTGGATCAACTCGGTGGGACCGATGTGCTAGGGTTAGGGTAAATCCAAAACTCGGTTTGACCGATTACTCAAACTCGGTGGGACCGATTTGGGTAATAAGTGAAACTGAGATTTGGCCAAGCAAACTCGGTGGAACCGATTGCATATCTCGATGGGACCGAGAATATTGCAATGGGTAACAGAGAGTTTGCAAGCCCATCTCGGTGAGACCGAGATCCCATCGGTGAGACCGAACTGATTAGGGTTTGGCAGTGGCTTATGACAAGTGAAACTCGGTGGCGCCGGATAGGAAAAATCGGTAGGACCGAGTTTGGCTTAGGGTTTAGGTCATATGTGGATATGGGAAAGTAGCTGAGGGTTTTGGAGCATATCACTAAGCACATGAAGCAAGAGGCTCATTAAGCAACACCTCAACCCTCCTTGATAGTATTGGCTTTTCCTAAAGACTCAATGTGATCTTGGATCACTAAAATGTAAAATGAAGAGTCTTGAGCTTGAAGCTTTAGCCAATTTTGTCCTTAGCATCTTGAAGGAGTTCCCACAACCTTTAGTCCATGCCACTCCATTGTTGAACTTATCTGCAACATGCTAGATAGAAATGTTAGTCCAACAAGAGATATGTTGTCATCAATTATCAAAACCACCTAGGGAGCACTTGTGCTTTCACTACTTGATGACTTGTCCTTCCTGTCCGAATCCTTGCTTCTGCGAGAGGTTCTTCGTTCATAATGATCATCTCTACTCCTTCTCTCTCTTGGAGGTGATTTTTCTCTTCTACTTCTACTTTTGGGTGAATCTTCTCTTCTTTTGTAGGGGGTCGTACACTCATTGGAGTAGTGTCCGAGTCTTCCACAATTGTAGCAATTACGCTCACGACTACAAGATCTTTTGTCATTGTACGACCTTGACTTGGAACTTCTTTCTTTGCTTCTACTCTTATAGAACTTGTTGAAATTCTTCACCATTAGGCTAAATTCTACATCGAAGGCTTGTTTCTCAATTGATGATGTAGGATTATCACATGAGGCTTTGTAAGCACCACTAGACTTGTTGTGAAGCTCGTCTTTATCCTTGAGTGATATCTCATGAGCAACAATTCTTCCAATTACTTCTGTTGGTTTGAGATCTTTGTAATTGGGCATCATTTGGATCAATGTGCACACGGTATCATATTTTCCATCCAAGGCTCTTAGGATCTTCTTGATGATGAATCTATCAGTCATCTCTTCACTTCCTAAGCCGTCGATCTCATTTGTGACGAGAGCAAGCCTAGAGTATATTTTAGTGACACATTCACCATCCTTCATTTTGAACTTGTCAAGCTGCTTTGAAGCACATCCAATTTGGATTCCTTGACGGAGTCGGTACCTTCGTGCATATCAATCAAAGTATCCCAAATTTCCTTTGCATTCTCAAGACGGCTGATTTTGTTGAATTCTTCGGGGCACAATCCGTTGAAGAGGATATCGCAAGCTTGAGCATTGTATTGTAGCACCTTCAACTCTTACGCGCTAGCTTCACTGTTTGGTTCTCTCCCATCAAATAATTCACCTTGCAAGCCAATACACACAATAGCCCAAACGGCGGGGTTATGTCCAAGAATATGCATTTTCATCTTATGCTTCCAACTAGCAAAATTAGTACCATCAAAGCAAGGACCTCTATGGTGGTAATTTCCCTCTCTAGACGCCATACTCTCCTAGGTTGTGAAACCAAGGCTATGATCACCAAAGCTATGGAAATCAAGGCAAATGGAGACCAAAGCTCTGATACCACTTGTAGGGTCGAAACTATGTCTAGAGGGGGTGATTAGACTACTTGACCAAATAAAAAATTATCCTTTTCCCAATTTTAAGTCTTGGCATATTTTAGCAACTTAGCACAAGTCAAGCAATCAACCTACACATGCAAGTCTAAGAGTATAGAAGCGGAATGTAAATCATTGCATATGAAGGTAAAGGGAGGAGTTTGGAGGGAGCAAACGCAATGTAGACACGGAGATTTTTGGCATGGTTCCGATAGGTGATGCTATCGTACATCCATGTTGATGGAGACTTCAACCCACAAATGGTAACGGTTGCGCGAGTCCATGGAGGGCTCCACCCACGAA